>NW_017670338.1:577635-630882 GCF_001879085.1 Nicotiana attenuata | reverse complement strand
ATATATATAGCTCGGTATAGTACCGCGCCATACCTTTTTGTGGGCCTACCAATATGTCTCCTGCGGTTAACTGACATAACAATAATTCAAATTGGTATAGCACGGTGTAATATTGCGCTATACAACAAAAAATTCAGCCTCCCGAAGCCTTATTTAAAGGCGTTAGCATTTTATGAAAATCCATTCAAAAAATATCTAACTTCCGTTCAAACTTTTCTTCTTGTTATCAAGCATTTTTTATAATGTCTAAAGAGCCAAAAATAAGGATTTCATTATATTGGGGGGTGAGGTTGTAGCGGAGAATAACTCTGTGAGGTATAGTTTATCTCCACAGTGTCATGTTAAATTGTCGCTTACAATGGAGTACGATAAATTGGTATCGTTGTTACGTAAACAAATGAGTGTGAGAAAATATTCGGTGAACCTTAAAGTAACCGTAGATATCCGTATTCTGTGACTCCGTAGGGGTTTGCTTTATATTCTGAGTTTAACTTCGAAGATGATGAAACTCTTAGAGATTTTTTGCGGATTCCGAATGAATACAGGGAATTTATTGTAACGACCCGACCGGTCGTTTGGATCTCTAGCGCGTCGTCTAGCAGTCAGAGGCCATGAGCAGCTTCATTTCAGGTGTTATGACTTGTACGCGTGGTCGGAATTGAATTTCGGGAAGTTCGGAGTTGATTTGGGAAGAGAATGCTCATTTCGGAAGCTTAAAGTTGAAAGAATTAACTGGGATTGGATTTTCGAGTAAATGATCTCGGAAGCGGGATCTGAAGGTTCCAGCAGGTTCGTATGATGATTTCGGACTTGGGCGTATGCCTGGTTCGGGTTTTGGATAACCCGGGAGCGCTTTGGCGCCTATTGTGGAAGTTAGCATTTTTTGAAGAAATTTCATAAGTTTGGCTTGAAGTGCATATTAGTGTTATCGATGTCCGTTTGGGATTCCGAGTCTGCGAATAGCTCCGTATGGTGATTCTGAAGTAAGGAGCGCGATCGGAAGTGAATTCGGAGGTCCGTAGGTCATTTTGGAGTCATTTGGCTAAAGATAGAAATTTGAAGGTTTCTGAGAAATTTGATCGGAAGTGGACTTTTTGATATCGGGGTCGGAATCCGATTCCGGAAGTTGAAGTAGGTCCGTAATGTCGAATATGACTTGTGTGCAAAATTTGAGGTCAATCGGACGTGATTTGATAGGTTTAAGCATCGAAAGTACAAGTTGGAAGTTCTAAAGTTCATAAAGCTTGGATTGGGGCTTGATTCATGATTTTAGCGTTGTTTGATGTGATTTGAGGCATCGAGCAAGTCGGTAATGTGTTTTGGGACTAGTTGGTATGATTGGTTGGGGTCCCGGGGGCCTCGGGTAGATTCCGGGTGGTTAACGGATCGAATTTGGGTAAAATGCTACTACTGCTTGCTGGTATCTGGTTTCCTTCTTTGCGAACGCGGAGGGAGTCTCGCGAACGCGAAGAGGAAAGTGGGAGGCTGCTGGTTTTGGCCTTCGCGAACGCAAAGGGGGAGTCGGGAACGCGAAGGGGTGGGCTGAGCTGCTACGCGAGCGCAAGGAGGAGATCGCGAACGCGTAGAAGGAAAAAGCTGGTCCTGGGGTCTTTGGCCTACGCGAACGCGAGGCCTTGTACGCGAACGCCAAGGGCTGGGTGACTGGCCTTCGCGAACGCGAGCGGGATGTCGCGAACGCGAAGAAGGGCGGACCTGGGCTGGGCAGAATGTTTAAAAATCGGGGTTGAGTTCATTTCACCCATTTTTCTCTTGGCTTGGGCGATTTTTGGAGCTTTTGAAGAGGGGGGTTCCGTCATTCATCATGAGGTAAGTAATTTATGCCAGTTTTGAGTTAAATGCAAGGTTTATATATGGATTTAAACATGGAAATTGTAGAAAACTTGGGGTTTGAGGAAAAACCTAGAAAATTAGTATTCTTGGATTTTGACCACGATTTTGGGTATGGAATTTAGAGAAAATTATATATTTGAGTTCGTGAAGCTATGGGTAAACTTTATCTTCGAAAAATTTCGGATTCCGGGCACGTGGGCCCGAGGGCGTTTTTGTCAACTTTTCGATCGGGGTTGGGAATTGCTATAAATTGAATTGTAATGAGTAATTGAGCATATATTAATGGATTTGTATAATCATTGGCTAGTTTTGGAGCGTTGTGTGTCGATTCGAGTCTTTGGAAGGGCGTGGAATGCCGGTTATGGATCTTCGGACCGAGGTGAGTCTCCTTTCTAACCTTGTAAGAGGGAATTGTCCCCATAGGTGAAATAATTGATTATGTGCTCTTATTTGTGGGGGCTACGTTCGTATGAGGTGACGAGAGTCCGTGCGTAGCTACTATTATGCTATTGTCCGGGTAGTTAGGACCCAAAAGCATGCTATACTTGGATTATTTACGAACCTATTGATAGCTTGAATTGCTTAAATCACATCGAATTAGTAAACGAATTTCTAAACAGATAAAACTTCATTTTTCTTAAATGGTTAAAAGAGGATTTATTTTCATTGGATAATTACTCCGTGTGGACTTCTTGATTGATTGTCTGTGTGTTTATTGATGGAACGGGCCGAACGCCTCGGCAAATTAAATAGATGCATCTATAGGCGCGTCGTCGACCCTCGGCAAGTGCACAGTTTATTTCTGTAGGATCGGGTCGTCGCCTCGGCATAATATGTGCATGCTTTCATTGCTTATCCTGAAACGTATTGAAGTTGATATTGCCTTTTTATGGCCCACTATAAACTAATAAAGATAACGAAAAGTAAATCTTGGAATTTCCCTATTATTTGAGAAGGTGTTACCTATTTTCTTGCTCTATGAGTTATAATTGCTAGATAAATCCATGTTTTCCTCACATCTTCACCATATTATTATTGGACCACTAGTAAGCGTCGAGGTTGACCATCTCGTCTCTACTTCTTTGAGATTAGACGGGATACTCATTGAGTACACGTTGTTTTCGTACTCATACTACACTTCTGTGCATTTTTGTTGCACAGGTATATGTAACTCTAGTGGCCTACTGGGCATGGCAGCATGGTGGATACGAAGACTTAGGTGAGCTGTACTTCTCGAGGCGACCCGCAGTCAGCAGAGTCTCTTTCAATTATCTGTACTTATTTTCTGTCCAATATTGTGTTCCGGACAGTTGTTGTACTTTATTTGATTTTTCTTAGAAATTGCTCATGCATTTGTGACACCGGGTTCTGGGATGGTTTTGAAGTATTTTGTATTAACTGCTTCTCATTTAAATTTGATTTGAGACAATTATCTTTTAAATTGCTAAATTTGAAGGAAAATCCTAGATTTCAAAAGTATTAAAATGAGAATTTGATTAAGTAATTTGGTTGGCTTGTCTGACAGCAGTGTCCGGCACCATCACGACCCTTAGTGGATTTTAGGTCGTGACAACATGGTATCAGAGCACTAGGTTCCTAGGGTCTCACGAGTCATGAGCAAGTCTACTAGAGTCTCGCGGATCGGTACAGAGACGTCTGTACTTATCCTCGGGAGGCTACAGATGTGATACGGGATGTTTCTCCCGGTATAGCGGATCGGATTATTATCGTCGCTTTGTAGAAGGATATTTTAATTTTTCAGCCCAGTAGCGGTACTTCTGAGGGCTCTGAGGCTAGGCACAAGTTGCCATGATGCTATAAACTATTGTTCCGCAGTAGTGATATGATGGTAGGATGTTTGCCCACGTATCGGGGCAGAGAATGACTTGAAGGGAAGTTTACTCAGTGCGTGATTCAGAGATTCAGTATTTAACTTCCGGCGGGGGACAGGCAATCGAACTAAGAATGTGCAGATTTGGGATGGTAGAGGAATGAAACTTGGTATTTGTCGATTCGAGTCTTCGAAAGGGCGTGGAATGCCGGTTATGGATCTTCGGAGCGAGGTGAGTCTCCTTTCTAACCTTGTAAGAGGGAATTGTCCCCATAGGTGAAATAATTGATTATGTTCTCCTATTTGTGGGGGCTACGTACGCACGAGGTGACGAGAGTCCGTGCGTAGCTACTATTATGCTATTGTCCGGTTAGTTAGGACCCAAAAGCATGCTATACTTGGATTATTTACGAACCTATTGATAGCTTGAAAATCTTAAATCACATCGAATTAGTAAACGAATTTCTAAACAGATAACAGTTCATTTTTCTTAAATGGTTAAAAGAGGATTTGTTTTCATTGGATAATTACTCCGTGTGGACTTCTTGATTGACTGTCTGTGTGTTTATTTATGGAACGGGCCGAACGCCTCGGCAGATTAAATAGATGCATCTATAGGCGCGTCGTCGACCCTCGGCAAGTGCACAGTTTATTTCGGTTGGATCGGGCCATCGCCTCGGCATAATATGCGCATGCTTGCATTGCTTATCCTGAAACTTATTGAAGTTGATATTGCCTTTTTATGGCCCGTTATAAACTAATAAAGATAACAAAAAGTAAATCTTTGAATTTCCCTATTATTTGAGAAGGTGTTACCTATTTTCTTGCTCTATGAGTTATAATTGCTAGATAAATCCATGTTTTCCTCACATCTTCACCATATTATTATTGGACCACTAGTAAGTGTCGAGGTTGACCATCTCGTCTCTACTTCTTCGAGATTAGACGGGATACTCATTGAGTACACGTTGTTTTCGTACTCATACTACACTTCTGTGCATTTTTGTTGCACAGGTATATGTAACTCTAGTGGCCAACTGGGCGTGGCAGCATGGTGGATACGGAGACTTAGGTGAGCTGCACTTCTCGAGGCGACCCGCAGTCAGCAGAGTCTCTTTCAATTATCTGTACTTATTTTCTGTCCAATATTGTGTTCCGGACAGTTGTTGTACTTTATTTGATTTTTCTTAGAAATTGCTCATGCACTTGTGACACCGGGTTCTGGGATGGTTTTGAAGTATTTTGTATTAACTACTTATCATTTAAATTTGATTTGAGACAATTATCTTTTAAATTGCTAAATTTGAAGGAAAATCCTAGATTTCAAAAGTATTAAAACGAGAATTTGATTAAGTAATTTGGTTGGCTTGCCTGACAGCAGTGTCCGGCGCCATCACGACCCTTAGTGGATTTTGGGTCGTGACAACATGGTATCAGAGCACTAGGTTCCTAGGGTCTCACGAGTCATGAGCAAGTCTAGTAGAGTCTCGCGGATCGGTACAGAGACGTCTGTACTTATCCTCGGGAGGCTACAGGACTGTTAGGAGTACTTCCCTTCTTGATTCCTTATCGTGCGATTTGATCCTTGGAGGTGTATGCCTTTAATCATTCCTACTCAATCTTACGCGGCGCGAACCGCTTGTTATAAATCAAGAATTGAAGAACCGTAATGGTACTACAAATGTGATACGGGATGTTTCTCCTGGTATAGCTGATCGGATTATTATCATCGCTTTGTAGAAGGATATTTTATTGTTTCAGCCCAGTAGCGGTACTTCTGAGGGCTCTGTGGCTAGGCACAAGTTGCCATGATGCTATAAAATATTGTTCCGCAGTAGTGATATGATGGTAGGATGTTTGCCCACGTATCGGGGTAGTGAATGACTTGAAGGGAAGTTTACTCAGTGCGTGATTCAGAGATTCAGTATTTAACTTCCGGCGGGGGAAAGGCAATCGAACTAAGAATGTGCAGATTCGGCATGGTAGAGGAATGAGACTTGGTATTTGTGAGCGTGGTGGAGTTTTTCTTCTATGATGAGGTGTCATTGTTCTTATTGAGCGTACTAAGCTCGCCGGTGTTATGACCTTCTACAATTCGCCTTTGGGGCAAGCTATTGTTAAATAGTATTGAAAATGCGGCTGTCAGATATCGCAGGGTGCGGTAGTTCAGGACTGAATCGGTGTTTCTAATGTCGACGGTATGAGAAAGATGATCTTCCGCAAGGCGTGAAGTTAGCAGCAATGGTGGTTCAAGTTCCACGAAGATAGATTTTATTTAAGGCAACAACTGAGCAGCAAAGGATGAGAATAGACATGTGGGAAGTGTCAGGCGGTGGCAAAAGATTCCTAGAAGGCCGAGTATAAGGGGCCAAGGGTCGAGTATTCGATTAAAGGGATGAGTTCCGCCAAAGTGGGAGAGTGGCCGAGTTGCATATGGGCATTGTGGTAGGATGACTATGCACCTTGATAAGAGTTTGGAGTGATTTGGGAATTTTTGTGATTGGTGGTTTGGGCCTACGGATTAATTTGAAGTATGGCCTATTATGCGGCAGGAGATTTGATATAACGGGAAGGAGCTGCTTGAACAAAGAAGGATACAACATAACTTTGAATTTGGAAAATGCTGCCGCACGTCTAAGGGATGTCCACGAGGGCTGAATGGACTTGTGCAGCTGGAGAGTGAGCTCGAACTCTGTACGAGTTATTGATGTCGTAGTGATTGTACCCCGTGTAGCAGCGCTGGAGATGTTGGGAGTGATTTCTATAGGTAGTTCATCCCTGTGAGCAGGTTAGCGATCGCGTGGTTGGCGAGCTTCTGCGAAGAATTCTATTGGTTATACAGCAAAGGGATCGGTCGTGCGAATGTTATTGATGATTCTGGTATAAAAGGGGGTTTTCTACAGTAAGATATCGAGCATGTTGGCAGTTGATTGCACAAGGTTATGTCAATAGGAGATTAAGAATCCTGGTAAATTCCAGAGTTGTGTAATAGTAGCTTCGAGCTAAGTCGGAGAGTCCCACCGCCTATGATGGGGTTGCATGGTTAATTATTTGTGAGGTTTCTGGTTATTAGCATGTTGATGGGCTATTTCAGCTACGGGAAAAGACCATAAGGGGTAATTTGAGCAGAGGAATTATTTAAGGTGGGCTATTGTTGGCCTTATTGGCCCATGTTCGGACTTGGGGAAGGATACAAGATTGTGTTTGTAAAGATGCGGGTTCCAAGAGATGGGATTCTGCCAGGTGCATCACCAATGGGGTATTCACATGCTAGAAGATTTATAGAATTGATTATATTCGGGGCCAAGTCAGAGCGGGTGGCTCTCAACAACGGTCCTAGTGAATTCAAAAGATAAAGTGTGATGCCTAATGATTTTGAGCCTATAGATACGGTTTAGAATCGAGCTTGATAGCAGCCTATGAGAAGAGGGACAGAGTGTTCTATGATGTTTCGACTTACAGTGTAGAACTTGAGAGGAAAATGAGAAGAGATTTCGGATTCGTAATAGAATTAGCAGAATGGGCATATCAGTTGAGGGTGCGAATATGCGCACAAGGAAGGTATGAAGTGGTTCGTGGGATTCGGGACAGCATGGTCTCGTGATTGAAGGTCACTCGAGATGAGTGCAGATGGAGTATGTTATGTGTTGGATGGAGTTAGTATTATCTCTAAGGCAATCAAGGATAAATTGGAAGAAGGTAGATTGATTAGCCATAGTTGAATTTGGCATATTGGTGTTAGTGATCAGTTCCTTCAGCGTGATCAAGTTATGCAAGTGATCTGTGATGGTACGTGTGAGGCCTGTCGGCCGCCGTAATTGATTTTATTCAGAGGTATTCCACTGTTATGGCCGGTTGCATATAGGCAGATTTTGGAAGGGTTATGGTGGGGTTAGACCACTACTTAGAGATTTGCATATTCTACGGTCATGAGAATTCACTTGTGTGCTGCCATGGTTCTCCTGAAGTGAGTTAAGTGGAAAGTTTTATATGTTGAAGTGTTAACCTAATAGTCCGAATCTATGATGGGAAGCGTGTTCTATCGTATGTTGGCATGTTAGGTGCAGTGAGTGGTATGGAATTTGAAGTGGAGATCAAGGTAACAGTTCGGCGTGGACAAGGATGTCACAAGCTCGGATGAGCAGGAAAGGAGTTTCGATGTTTAAGGTAAGTCGGTATTGTCTTCAGCGTCACCTGAGATCGGTGTTTTGTGAAAAAGGCTTTGCATCCTGGTTAATGATTCTTGATCGCTTTTCAGCGTTAGTGCGGTCGGTGGTTTGGAGGTAAGACCCAGTTATTTGTTATGGTAGGTTGTGGGAGTGTGTCCCACAGGAAGATTGTATAAATGTGGCATGTATTCACTTGATTGATTAAAGATTTAAACCAAGTATGGAGGTTGTAGTGATTTCGTTAAATTGAGAATTGATGCCTGCAGGGCACTCGGATTCTGAGTTGTGGACTGTGGATGAGTACTCCGGTTATGACGGTTGTTCTTGTGTGTTATAAGAAGGGGGAAGTTAGTGTGGATCTTTGAAAGGTTATTGGCCTAGTTTGATACGATCAGGATCGACTTGAGGTCGGTGGATGGATTGAAGCGTGAATATGGGCCCTATGTCAGGCCAGTTGTGTTCATTTCAGCAAGCGTTCCTTATGGAAGAGCAATCGGGGTGTTATCTATCATCAGCTATTTCGTGCAATGATAAATATATTGCACCGTACGAGTTGTGAGACGGCTTGGTAAATTTCTTATGTGTTGAGATTCCGCATAGCGATGATGTTATAAGAGCAGGATGGCTCTTGAGATTCGGATCGGGTATCGCACTTCATTTGTGCTTGAATTTCATACCCTATAGCGCTATCAGTTCCCTCAGGGATGGTATTATGCACCTAGCTTGTTTCTGACCGATATTTGGTATTTCGTTTCAGCGAGCAATTTAGCTCGACGTATATCTCCTTATGTAAGTTCGATGTGTGGATCGGGTGGCAC
Source organism: Nicotiana attenuata (assembly GCF_001879085.1). Lineage (NCBI taxonomy): Eukaryota > Viridiplantae > Streptophyta > Magnoliopsida > Solanales > Solanaceae > Nicotiana > Nicotiana attenuata. The sequence goes on along the minus strand of NW_017670338.1, from coordinate 622,213 downwards.
GCCGTCATGGGTATGTTGTTCGATCGGGCGCGCTGCAAACAGTGTGATGTTCGGTACAGTTCCTCATATTTGTTTTTATGTGTTCTGTTTCCTATTTTCCGAGGAAAGCTCATATTAGCTGTGCGCCCGCGTCGCATGTATGATTCGCGGCGGGGTAATTGAAATTCCTTTTCAGAGTTCATTTTCCTTTTTGTATCGCATTCTAATTGGTAGCCTATTGGCACATTGTGGCATCATATGAGACTTTTGGTCATGTCGGGATGGCTTATTGCCTGAGCAGTTCGTACTGGGTGAGACAAGATTGTTGGATTTGGGATTAGTGCAATCTGATTACGTGAAATATATTAAGGAGCAAAGATCATTATTTGGTTCAGAATGTGGTAATGTTTCTTGTCAGAAGTATAGACTCAATGATTGGTTGACTCGGCAGTTGATTATGAATTTTTGCACATCTCTTCCGTCGTGGCGGTATTGTAGGAGTTAGGGTAAGACCTGTGTATGTCATGGGGTGCAATGGGAGCATCAGGTTCGTGGAATTCCGACTAAGTTGATCAGTAAATGTTATTATGGTCCGGTGAGTAAAGTGATACAAGGTGTGAATTCAGCAAAGTTATGCAGTCATGTTTGGGTACAGCGTGTAGTGATTGACATGGTGATCGTATGTTGGAAACAGGTTGGGCATAGAATTTCGGATGTTGGAATTGGGCTCTAAGGCTTATTTGCTTGAATAAAAGGGAATATCTTCAGAATTATCGAGCTAATGTGCTCAACTAAGTTGTGGTAGCACGGGAGGTGCATGAGAAGTTAAACAGTGATTTCAGACTACTTCAGTGTAGTTCTCAGCACGTTCGAGGACGAACGTATGTTTAAGTAGGAGAGAATGTAACGACCCGACCTGTCCTTTGGAGCTCTAGTGCGTCGTCCAGCAGTCAGAGGCCATGAGCAGCTTCATTTCAGGTGTTATGACTTGTACGCGTGGTCAGAATTGAATTTCGGGAAGTTCGGAGTTGATTTGGGAAGAGAATGCTCATATCGGAAGCTTAAAGTTGAAAGAATTAACTGGGATTGGATTTTCGAGTAAACGACCTCGGAAGCGGGATCTGAAGGTTCCAGCAGGTTCATATGATGATTTCGGACTTGGACGTATGCCCGGTTCGGGTTTTGGATAACCCGGGAGCGTTTTGGCGCCTATTGTGGAAGTTAGCATTTTTTGAAGAAATTTCATAAGTTTGGCTTGAAGTTCATATCAGTGTTATCGATGTCCGTTTGGGATTCCGAGTCTGTGAATAGCTCCGTATGGTGATTCTGAAGTTGGGAGCGCGATCGGAAGTGAATTCGGAGGTCCGTAGGTCATTTTGGAGTCATTTGGCTAAAGATAGAAATTTGAAGGTTTCTGAGAAGTTTGACCGTAAGTGGACTTTTTGATATCGGGGTCAGAATTCGATTCCGGAAGTAAAAGTATGGTCCGTAATGTCGAATATGACTTGTGTGCAAAATTTGAGGTCAATCGGACGTGATTTGATAGGTTTAAGCATCGAAAGTAGAAGTTGGAAGTTCTAAAGTTCATAAAGTTTTGATTGGGGGTTGATTCATGATTTTAGCGTTGTTTGATGTTGATTTGAGCCTCGAGCAAGTCCGTAATGTGTTTTGGACTAGTTGTATGATTGGTTGGGGTCCGGGGGCCTCGGGTGGATTCCGGGTGGTTAACAGATCGAATTGGGTAAAAAGCTGCTGCTGTTGCTGGTTCTGCTGTTTCCTTCTTTCGCGAACACGGAGGGAGTCTCGCGAACGCGAAGAGGAAAGTGGGAGGCTGCTGGTTTTGGCCTTCGCGAACGCGAAGGGGGAGTCGCGAACGCGAAAGGGTGCGCTGAGCTGCTACGCGAACGTGAGGAGGAGATCACGAACGCGTAGAAGGAAAAAAGCTGGCCTGGGGTCTTGGCCACGCAACGCCGAGGCCTGTACGCAACGCGAAGGGATGGGTGACTGGCCTTCGCGAACGCGAGCGGGATGTCGCGAATGCGAAGAAGGGCGGACCTGGGCTGGGCAGAATGTTTAAAAATCGGGGTTGAGTTCATTTCACCCATTTTTCTCTTAGCTTGGGCGATTTTTGGAGCTTTTGACGAGGGGGGTTCCGTCATTCATCATGAGGTAAGTAATTCATGCCAGTTTTGAGTTAAATGCAAGGTTTATATATGGATTTAAACATGGAAATTGTAGAAAACTTGGGGTTTGAGGAAAAACCTAGAAAATTAGTATTATTGGATTTTGACCACGATTTTGGGTATGGAATTTAGAGAAAATTATGTATTTGAGTTCGTGAAGCTATGGGTAAATTTTATCTTCGAAAAATTTCGGATTCCGGGCACGTGCCCGAGGGCGTTTTTGTCAACTTTTCGATCGGGGTTGGGAATTGCTATAAATTTAATTGTAATGAGTAATTGAGCATATATTAATGGATTTGTATAATCATTGGCTAGTTTTGGAGCGTTGTGTGTCGATTCGAGTCTTCGGAAGGGCGCTGAATGCCGGTTATGGATCTTCGGAGCAAGGTGAGTCTCCTTTATAACCTTGTAAGAGGGAATTGTCCCCGTTGGTGAAATAATTGATTATGTGCTCCTATTTGTGGGGGCTACGTACGCACGAGGTGACGAGAGTCCGTGCGTAGCTACTATTACGCTATTGTCCAGGTAGTTAGGACCCAAAAGCATGCTATACTCGGATTACTTACGAACCTATTGATAGCTTGAATTGCTTAAATCACATCGAATTAGTAAACGAATTTCTAAACAGATAAGACTTCATTTTTCTTAAATGGTTAAAAGAGGATTTTTTTTCATTGGATAATTACTCCGTGTGGACTTCTTGATTGACTGTCTGTGTGTTTATTTATGGAACGGGCCGAACACCTCGGCAGATTAAATAGATGCATCTATAGGCGCGCCGTCGACCCTCGGCGAGTGCACAGTTTATTTCTGTTAGATCGGGCCGTCGCCTCGGCATAATATGCGCATGCTTTCATTGCTTATCCTGAAACTTATTGAAGTTGATATTGCCTTTTTATGGCCCGCTATAAACTAATAAAGATAACGAAAAGTAAATCTTGGAATTTCCCTATTATTTGAGAAGGTGTTACCTATTTTCTTGATCTATGAGTTATAATTGCTAGATAAATCCATGTTTTCCTCACATCTTCACCATATTATTATTGGACCACTAGTAAGTGTCGAGGTTGACCATCTCGTCTCTACTTCTTCGAGATTAGACGGGATACTCATTGAGTACACGTTGTTTTCGTACTCATACTACACTTCTGTGCATTTTTGTTGCACAGGTATATGTAACTCTAGTGGCCTACTGGGCGTGGCAGCATGGTGGATACAGAGACTTAGGTGAGCTGCACTTCTCGAGGCGACCCGCAGTCAGCAGAGTCTCTTTCAATTATCTGTACTTATTTTCTGTCCAATATTGTGTTCCGGACAGTTGTTGTACTTTATTTGATTTTTCTTAGAAATTGCTCATGCACTTGTTACACCGGGTTCTGGATGGTTTTGAAGTATTTTGTATTAACTGCTTATCATTTAAATTTGATTTGAGACAATTATCTTTTAAATTGCTAAATTTGAAGGAAAATCCTAGATTTCAAAAGTATTAAAACGAGAATTTGATTAAGTAATTTGGTTGGCTTGCCTGATAGCAGTGTCCGGCGCCATCACGGCCCTTAGTGGATTTTGGGTCGTGACATTTATTGTGATAAAATTGTTGGAAATGTTCGTCAAGGTTGAAGATGTTCCCAATAATGAGGTTGCGCATAGTAGGGATAACCCCCAGTCATCGGGTGGTTATTCAGGAGCAGTTTTTGCCGGACAGATTTCGAATGAAAGAGTTTGCCTTGATTTAAACTTATCACCACCGGCGAATGAGCAGCGAGGAAATAATTTCTCTCCTACTTTACATAATCCACAAGACGACTAGTAAACTTCAATTTTTCTACGCTTTAACGATGTTTATTTTTTGTTGAATTTAATTTGTATTAACACTCATGTTTTCCACAGGGGGTACCGTCCGGATATAAATTTTACAAGTTATGACCCCACGCCCAGTTGGAATATGCGTAGTTCTGGCGTGTTGGATCATGATAGTCCATCTGGGAGTCATCACCAACAAGAAAATATCCATCATGGAATGTTGACACAGTACGACTTGTAAGTGAAGTGATATAGCTATATGTAAAGTATTTATCAATTTGAGTAGCTTATCATTTTCTTCTTTTTGTGCAGTGAAAATGAGCAACTTGATGGTCCTGACCTCACTCAGTTGCCCGTAGACGACGTATTTACTCGTGATTTGGCAGATGCGCAGAGTCAGGAAGATAATAGTGATTATGACAACAATGCCGATGAGTCTGGAGATGACACACCCTTCCCTGAAGAAGAAATATCCCGACAAGGCCTTGCATGATTTAATGTGGATGGCTGCAACTGAGCACCAGCAGTGCAAATTCACGAGGCGCATGGAAGCGATCCGGTAGTTAGACGAAAGAGCCTATAATTGGCTGATAGGACATGAGCTTCACAAGTGGACATTGCATGCTGATGGTGGCAGACGATGGGGAGCCCTGACTACAAATGTGTCGGAGTCATTCAACAGCTTATTAAAGTCTGCAGGTGGATTGCATGTCACTGCCATGGTCCGGATGACATTCAAACAGATGGCGGAGAGGTTTGTTGAAAGGCACAGAGCTTCAACGGAATTGATGGACAGGGGTGTTGCATTTATGCCAATACGATGAGAAGATTTGAGAAATACAGGAGGCGAGCACATTGGCATTCATATTTACAGTATGATCACGACTGGGGTATTTTTGAAGTTTGCACCGCTATCCGCTTCCGCACATGCCATGAAGTACTTTCAACAAGTTGGTTTAGGGGCAACCAACTATGTTGATAGGCAATACAGTGTTGCTGCATACGTAAACACATATAGTGGGCAGTTGCAGCCATTGGGTGCTGAGCATTATTGGCCGCCAGAACCATTTAAAATGCTGTGTAACAAGGACTATTTGCGCAAGCTGCAAGTACAAAAAAGAACGCGTATACGGAACCAAATGGATGTTGGTGATACCATTTATGCACGTAAATGTGGCATATGCTCGCAAACAGGACACGACCGTCGTAAATGTCCTTCAGCTGGTTTGGGTGGCGGTGGTAATCCAGCTCCTGGTGCAAGTTCGTCTAATGTACCCAACTATCAAGGATACACCTAGTGTTTTGTTTTCGTAATGTTTTTTTGTAATAAATGCCTGTACTTGTTTATGTTGCAATATTTATCAAATAAAATTATGTTCCACAGCCTTGCTACATCTTATTATCTAACATGACCTTTTGAATTGGGATGATGATACGATAGTTCCAACATTCAACTTATTGGTGTTAGTAAAGAAGACCAATATGAAGATTGAAATTCCATAACATAATACTTCAAGGGAAAAAAGCACAACAACCATAACTAAAGCAACATACATGAAAATAAAAGATAATAAAAGGATAAATCAAGACAAACACATCCTAGTACCAAGTAAAAAATGGATTAGTACAAACAGGATATCCGTCTCCCTTCGCGGTTAAATACTAAGTTTTGTGTGAATATATATAGTGCGGTTGAATACTACATTTTGTGTGTTGTCTTGTCGGTCTACTGACCGACTGCGGAAAAGCTATTTCGTTTCAGAAAAAGTTAATATGTATAGCGGGGTTGAATACTGCATTTTATGTGTTGTCTTGTCGGTCTGAAAAACTGACCGTCTGCGGAAAAACTGTTTCGTTTCAGAAAAAGTTAATATGTATAGCGCGGTTGAATACTGCATTTTGTGTGTTGTCTTGTCGGTCTAAAAAGCTGACCGTCTGCAGAAAAGCTGTTTCATTTCAGAAAAAGTTAATATGTATAGCGCGGTTGAATACTGCATTTTGTATGTTGTCTTGTCGGTCTGAAAAGCTGACCGTCTGCAGAAAAGTTATTCCATTTCAGAAAAAGTTAATATGTATAGCGTGGTTGAATACTGCATTTTGTGTGTTGCCTTGCCTATAAATGACGGCCACATTCTAGTTATTTTCTGCGCTTAACAATACCCAATAGCAAATATTTCCATAAAAGCAAGGTTCTTTTTTTTTACGCTTTAACAAATGTCTGAACCCCTTTATATACCAAGGTGCGAGTGCGGCAAAAAATGCATGATGCAAGACTGTTGGGATGATGGTGAAGCTGGACGCCGCTACTAGGTGTGTATGAACAAGTTTTATAGGGTTCCCGACGAACCTGTTTGCAATTTTGAGGTATGGATTGATGAACCCTGTCAGCAGGAATACTACAAAGAAATGTTTCAGTATCTTCATTATTTGACCTTGAAACAGTGGGAAAGAGAGCGACAATACAAACGAGAAGTTACGGAATTGAAGGAGAGACTCAAAGAGGTGGAAGAAGAAAAAAATAAGCTGGTAGAAAAATTTAAGTGGTTGAAGCAGAGAATACTAGGCGGTGGTGACTAAACAATGACATATATGTGTTGAGCGTAGTAGTGTATCTTTATATTTTCCGTGTCATGTATTTTCATTAGTTGTACTGAATTTAAGTTATGTTAAGTTTCTATGTTTGTGTTTGTGTTGTAGTGTTAAAATAAAGAAGAAACGGGGTAATAAAAATATAATGCGCATATTATGTAAGCATAAAAAATTGTTGTTACTATTTACATAATTTATTATTTACATAAAATACAAAAAAAGAAAATCAATGAGTCCCACAGCCCTTGTGCTTCAATGCAGTCGCTGGCCTGAGGCGCATCCCCTCCAGCCCGGATACACTATCAGGATCATCCTCATCACGTCGCCTCTTTATATGAGGATGCACTGCAGCATGATCGTCAGTTGGGCTGGCAGGGTCGGTAGAAGGGGCCGTCGGTCCATCAGCCTTCTACAAAACAATAAGTAAGCTCAGTATATAAAAATTTATATTAGTAATGTACGTGTTAAGTCAAAAACATTTTCTTACCATGGTCTCGTCGGGCTCCTGAATATAAGCATCCATGGTGTCCTCAGCATCGCACAAAGTGGCCTCCATGACGGGTTGGGATGAAGCCTTAATAAGAAAATTAAAAATTAATTTATGGCGAATCAATGAGAAAAAAAACAAATTAAAATTTAATAGTAATACAAACATACCTGCGCCTGTGATAGATCCGCACCACCCGACGAGGATGAGCCATAACTCAACCTGCGCCACCATCCACCTCTCTGGTCGGAGGATCCTCAGCTGCGGTCGATGGGCCTCGAAAGAACTGCTCCCAATCATGTCCGGTGAAGCTCGTGCCCATAATCAACAATGGATCTGACGGGGTCACCTACAATGCTGGCAGCTCCAACTGAAGGTTGTACGACGGCATGCTGCTGGGATGCTCGTTTGGCTGAGGAATGTCACCTGGCAGATCAGCTCCAACCTCCTCATCAGGTGCCTCAATGCCCCCTTGCTGGGGACCACCTCCTCGCCATCCCTCACGACCCCGTGGGGCACCCCTACCTCGTGGGACAGCCCTGCCTCGTAGGGCAGCCCTGGCTCGTGCTCGTCCCCTCGAGCGTGCGACAGGCCTACCCCGATGGTGGTGCTCTGGCGCCACATAATCAGGGTCTTGATCTAACCGCTCGCCCTGTTTGGCTTGCTGTAGTGTCCGGAGAGCCAGCTCTGTCACCTGCTGGCCATACTCAGCGACCGCAGGATCGCCGGCATGTTGCTGCATCTGCATTCCCAACTGGTAGAATAAATGATGACCAATAGCCTGGACAACATTTAAAATATTAATTACAGAACGCTATATCACAGTTATAAGTAAGAATACCAAATAACATACTAGTGCCTCGTGCCTCGTGCCTCCCGGTGTATGGTCTGTACCGATTGCCAGCTTGATGAACGGGGTTCCCGATAAAAAGTCGGGTAACGCGGCGGTACCTGGACGTATAAAGCTGAATAGTCGTCGTCTCGATCTGTGAAGGTGGGGGCGGAATCAGGTCAGCTCGCTGGTCCCAAGTATGGACCTGCGCCTCTAGCCATGCTGGAAATGCGTCGTCCGCCCTCGAACGATCATCCCGCTGATAATGTGTAGCCTCCCATGTAGGCCCCCTCGGTACAGTCTGCAGACGGCCAAACTGGTGAAGTACCCGCTCTGTGGCATGATGCTCCACAATATCGAGGCACATCAGCGGGACGGAAGTGCTTCAAATCAGTCGGTCGGCCGAGCAATAATCGGGCAGTCCACCTATCAAGTCGTCGCTGTATGGCGTCCAGATGAACTATCAAATAAGAACATAAAAGTGAGTATGCGCAACACAAGTGAATTTATACCAAGTACATTTAGGTACACATTTACCTGTGCGCCCCCCAGCATATCCAACACATCCCTGACAAGGGGGAGATTATGATGAGCATCAATGGCTCGGTAATTTCCACGCCGTAGAACCCACCTCCTAGCTAGAGGGAGAAACGGAGGTTCTACATACGGAGGTAATGATGGTAGAGGTGGCTGAAACTGCAGGAACCGCTCGTAGGCCCAAACCTAACATACAAGGTTGACGTAAAGTTTAAGATAAATTTTAACTAGATAGAATTGGAAGTAATGAACAGAGTATTCGAATATGTTGTTACCTGTAGAAGCGGCAGAAAACCACATACGTCGCTCTGGGTGCCCATGCTCACCAGGCACATATGCATGTACATGTAAGCGAGAACAGCAGCACCCCAGCTGTACTGGGGTAAAGCATCTAGCAGCTGAAGATGATGTAGAAATCGCAAACTCACTAGATTTCCCGAAGTGTTCGGGAAAGAGACCCCCCCCCCCCCCCTCCAAAAAAAAATAAGGAGCAGCACCAACCTCGTGTACCGGTGAATATGTAGATCATCTGTCTCGCCGGTGATGTCGGGGTGCAATATCTCCAAATGCTATCTAATAGCTGTCAAACCCATGCGACTGGCCCCTGAATGTGCAGTCTCATCCTGTGGCCTGAAACCAGTGAGCTGCTGCATCAAGTCTAAATACTGGGCACGCGACATATATCTCATACCCTAAGGCAGTGCAACGGCCAGTCCATCAGCAGGCAGCCCATATAAAACCTCAACATCCTGCAGCGTGATGGTGGCCTCGCCAATGGGCAGGTGGAATCCGGTCTCCACCGCTCTATCTAGGCCGTGATCAGAGACCAGTCGAGCTGCAGCCGCCCAATCTCAAAAATCCTATAGAAGCTGGTATCCCTCAGGTGCTGGACTACACGAGGATGGAAAGGTCTGTCCCTCATAAAGTCCCACAAGTCGTCCACTCTCCTGGCGCGGAGAGTCTGGTCCAGTAGCTCTCCCTCCCATACGTAGTCGGACCTATGATCGCCCTGTAACACTAATAGCTCATCGGAGAAAGGTCCAGGATGCACAGGCGGCACGTCCATGTCGTCTACTGTAAATTAAACAATATTAATTGTGTATTTGTTTTGTAAATTAAATAATTAATTTTTAATTGGACAGAGTATATATCTATGGGTTCCAGGCTCGATATTTGAGGCCTCGTAGCACCAAGCTATCCTAAATTCTTATGTGTGTCAATTTTAATTTTTTCATAATTTTGTGTGTTTGATTTATAAATTAAATAATTAATTTTTAATTGGACAGAGTATATATCTATGGGTTCCAGGCTCGATATTTGAGGCCCAGTAGCACCAAGCTATCCTGAATTCTTATGTGTGTCAATTTCAATTTTTTTCATAATTTTGTATGTTTGATTTATAAATTAAATAATTAATTTTTAATTGGACAGAGTATATATCTATGGGTTCCAGGCTCGATATTTGAGGCCCAGTAGCTCCAAGCTATCCTGAATTCTTATGTGTATCAATTTCAATATTTTTATAATTTTGTGTGTTTGTTTTGTAAATTAAGTAATTGATTTTTAATTGGACAGCGTGTATATATATATATATTATATATATGGGTTCCAGGCTCTATATTTGAGGCCTAGTAGCACCAAGCTATCCTAAATTCTTATGTGTGTCAATTTCAATTTTTTTCATAATTTTGTGTGTTTGTTTTGTAAATTAAATAATTAATTTTTAATTGGACAGTGTATATATCTATGGGTTCCAGGCTCGATATTTGAGGCCCAGTAGCACCAAGCTTTCCTGAATTTTTATGTGTATCAATTTCAATATTTTTATAATTTTGTGTGTTTGTTTTGTATATTAAATAATTAATTTTTAATTGGACAGTGTATATATCTATGGGTTCCAGGCTCGATATTTGAGGCCCAGTAGCACCAAGCTATCTTGAATTCTTATGTGTGTCAATTTTAATATTTTCATAATTTTGTGTGTTTATTTTGTAAATTAAATAATCAATTTTTAATTGGACAGCGTATATATCTATGGATTCCGGGCTCGATATTTGAGGCCTAGTAGCACACTATTCTGAATTCTTATGTGTGTCAATTTTAATATTTTTATAATTTTGTGTTTTTTGTTTTATAAATTAAATAATTAATTTTTATAAATTATAATTGGATAGAGTATATACCTATGGGTCCCAGGCTCGATATTTGAGGCACAGTAGCACCAAGCTATCCTGAATTCTTATATATGTCAATTTTAATATTTTTATAATTTTTTTATAAATTAAATAATTAATTTTTGTAAATTGTAATTGGACAGAGTTTTTGTTTGATCTATCAATATAGTAGATACTTAAACTACAGTTATTCTACGCTAAAAGGCTCTACATTTTACTACGCTAAAAGACTATACATTTTACTTTGCTAAAAGGGCACTAGTCTTTAAGCAAATAAATAATCTAAACTAAATAAAAACAACAAATATATTTTTGTAACATAACATTCATGAAATTACATATAAAACAGTAAAAGGAATTTATGAATATTTTTATTAACAAAAACAATAATTTGTCAACTTTTAAATATTCTTTTAAAACACTAATATCTTCATCCGGATAAAAATAACATACTAGTTTAATCGCAAACAAAACACAAAACAACATGGAAACACATTCAAGACAACTAATATGCATTATTATACGAGTTTCAACATAAACTAAATAGGAATACCTCGATTTATGTTTTTAGAAAAGTCAATAAATTGAATTTTTGAGTCCGAAACGAGGAAACCACAACAATAGAAGCCTTGGGTAGGATGTGGGGCCTATAATCTTATCTTTTTGAGTGATGGGTGGGGTCCACTCGAATTTATTTTGGAGAAAAAAAGGGGGGACCGCTGGTTTTGTTTTTTAAAAAATGGGGGAAGGGGTCTGTTTCTGTCGTTGGGGGAAGAAGAAGGAGGTTTTAATGAACAGGTATAGCGCGGTATTATAATGCGCTATATATAACGCGGCATTATACCGCACTATACTTTAACGGCAGAAACACCGTTAAAGTATAGCGCGGTATAATACCGTGGTATATATAGAAAAGTAACTTTTTTTAGGCAGTAGAAACGTATTTTGAGTCCAAAACCACAATATTTAGGTTTTGGACTCGCTAGAGCCCTAAGGTTTCAAGCTCATGTACCATTAAAATTCTGGGAGGGGGGGGATGTGTACTAACTGCAGCCTTTCTTATTAACAGACTGCCATCTTCAGTCCTATCTGGGAAATCTCCTTATGAGGTTTTTCATGGACATCCTCCCTCACTTGACATCATTAGAGTTTTTGGATGTCTTTGTTATGCAACCACCTTACACAACACTGACAAGTTCTCACAAAGAGCAATACCTGCTATCTTCATGGGTTATTGAACTTCTCAAAAGGGTTATAGATTATACAGCATCGTCACTGGCACTTTCTTTGTCAGTAGGGATGTTTCTGTCAGAGAAACAGTGTTTCCATTTAAGTATCCTAAATCCACCTTCCTTCATACTCTATCTTCAAGATCATCACCTACATTTCCTATAAGTGCTCCAACTTTCCCTTGTGATGATTATTTTCCTGCTTCTATGGATCTCTTACCACCTGCAACTCTAAACTCTGATTCTCCTTCAACTACTTCTGAACATCCCTTATCTCCATCTACCTCCTTTCCTATGTCCTCTCCACTTACTCATCTTCATCTACCTCTCATATTCCTTCTCCTACTCCAGCATCCTCTCATATCCTGTCTGATCCTCCTCCAATCTTATCTTCAGCTCCACAACACCGGGATCTGCCTCCTACTCCTGCAGCTCCTTTAAGGAAGTCTGGAAGGCCATCTAAACCACCCTTGTGGCTTACAGACTTTGTCCATCAAGTCAAACCTTCATCCTCCTCTCCTTATTCCATCACTGATTCCATTAATTGCTCTTCCTTATCCTCTTCTTATCAAACCTGTTTGTCTTCCTATTCATTCATCATTGAACCAACCTCTTTTGATCAAGCTGTCATTGACAGCAATTGGGTTCAAGCTATGAAACTTGAGGTTCAAGCAGTCACAGACAATAATACGTGGGAGTAGTGACTTTGCCTGCAAGGAAGTCTCCCATAGGTTATAAGTGGGTTTACAAGGTCAAGTACAAAGCTGATGGATCTATAGAGAGGTATAAAGCCAGGTTAGTGGCTAAGGGGTTTACTCAGCAGGAGGGTCTGGATTATCATGAGACCTTTTCCGCTGTAGTTAAAATGGTCACAGTCAGGAGTGTGGTTGCCTTGGCTGCTTAGTATGCTTGGCCCTTGTTCCAGATGGATGCTTATAATGCATTCCTCCAAGATGATCTTTCAGAGGAGGTCTACATGTCTTTACCACAGGGCTTTGGTAGTCAGGGGGAGACTAGAGTGTGTAGACTACTCAAGTCCCTGTATGGTCTGAAGCAGGCCAGCAGGCAATGGAACCTGAAGCTGACTTCAGCCCTTGTACACTCTGGTTTTAGCCAAAGCAAACTGGACTATTCCTTATTTACCAAAAGGAATGGTAGGGATATAGTAATCATATTAGTATATGTAGATGATCTCCTAGTTACAGGAAGTGACAATGATATAATACAAGATGCCAAAAGGATTCTGAATGGTAACTTCAAGATGAAAGATTTAGGAGAGCTCAAATTTTTTCTTGGTATTGAGTTTGCAAGATCACACAAAGGCATTTTTATGAATCAAAGGAAATATGCCTTAGAGCTTATCTCAGAATGTGGCTTAGGGGGAGCATGACCAGTTAGATTTCCACTGGATCAAAATGTGAAGCTAACTAGTGTGGAATACGACAAATTATTTGGGATACAGGAGAATGATCATGAACTTGAAGACACAAGAGTATACCAGAGGTTAATTGGCAGATTTCTATATCTGGCAATCACAACACCAGATATCTGTTTTGCAGTTCAAACTCTAAGTCAATTCATGAATGCACAAAAGTTCTCACTATGAAGCAGCCCTAAGAGTAGTAAAATATGTGAAAAACAGCTTAGGGAAAGGTCTGCTGATGAATAGCAAACAGAGTGGCAAGGTTATGGCATTTTGTGATGCTGACTGGGCATCATGCCCAGTAACCAGAAAATTAGTAACAGGCTATTGCATAAAACTTAGATATTCATTGATTTCCTGAAAATCCAAGAAGCAGAGTACAATTTCAAGAAGCTCAGCAGAAGCAGAATACAGGAGTATGACCGCAACTGTAGCAGAATTGGTATGGTTACAAGGATTACTTGAAGAGATAGGTATGAAGGTTGATTTGCCCATGGAGTTATACCGTGACAATAAAGCAGCACTGCAGATTGCATCTAATCCTATGTATCATGAACGTACAAAGCATATAGAAATTGACTGTCATTTTATTAGAGAAAAGTTGCAAGCAGGAATGATAAAAACAGCTCATGTGCCCAGTAAGGAGCAGATAGCAGACATATTGACAAAGGCACTTGGGAAGCAGTTGCACAGTGAAATGATTAGCAAGTTGGGTATGATAAATATTTTTCATCACCCAACTTGAGGGGGAGTGTTGAAATCAACATGTGTAGTATAAAGTTGTACATAAACAATGATATTTGTACATAGTTAATTAGTACTAGTTTAGCACTAACAGTTAGTTATATGTATTTTTAGAGGAAGTTAGAATATGGGTTATATATGTAAGGGTTACACACGAGTACATTGAGAGGTAATAACAGAGTAAAAATTCTCCAAAACTTTCCTTCTTCTTTCTCTCTTCTCTTTCTCTCTTAGCTCAAAGAACAGATCTTATTCTCCTTTCAATAAGAATCTTTTTTTTGTCCACTCCAATTTTTGTACTTACAAATTCTTTTATTTAAAGATCCATTTTGCCTCTAGAGACTGTTATGTAATATATTTCAGTTTACGTGTCAAAACTTTTTTTTTATTCTTTTTGACACAATGCCTAGTAAGACATCATCATATGAAACAAAGAAAGAATAGTAGAGAAAATTTGTTTTCCTCACGGAATGGCAGTTGCACTTATCATAATCATAATACTATGTCTTACATTTCAGATAATTCAGATAATTTTCAGCATCCATAAGGTCTTACATTTCAGGCTGCGATTCTTCATCTATATATCATTGGTACCTAGTCTAGATTCTCTAAAACCTAACACAACTAGTAAAGGAGCAGGAGAAATAACTTAAAAAAGTAACCAAGAAGTTCCAGTAATATGGAGTTCAAGCACATATATAGTTAAAGAAGCAGAAACAATTCCATCCATATAGTTTTTCTTTCATATGAATTATCATTCAAACAACCTAGCTTCAATTTGAATCACAATGTCAAGTGATTTCCAAACTACTGCTGTTCAATTGCACATTTCTCACTCTCGTAATTTTTCAAGAACAATACGTACATCAACATCATTTGGACATTAATTTGAAATATAAAGTAAAACCTTAAACCACCATAGTCCGACCTAAAGATAGAAGCCGTTAGTAAGATTAACACACTTGTATCCTCAAAATGAATAGTACAATCTATGCTAAAATTCACAAATTGTTGCTAGCTTGTTACAGACTTTCAAAATCATAAAAATTAAACCGGAAATAGCAACTGTACAATTTTCTACTATACTCAACATTATCACCCTCTTCCTCTGGCTAATTGTTAACCGTATGAATCAATGGAAAACTGCTTTAGATACTAATCAAGGCTGTATAATTTCTTCAGGGTTCAAATTAAAGTCTCTACCAATGATATGCAGGAAAAAAGGAGAAATCAAATGGTAAGGTTTTCTTGAATTGCAACGAAGGATCCTATTATGTTTCCACCAACATCTGGGAAATTTGGACATCCAGGAAGATTCTTCACCTTACCTTTGCGATCAACTTCAACAGGGTATTTTAAGAGGTGCCCTCTCATTTCTGTTACTTCATCAGCTGCAAATTGCTTCCAGTTAAATTCACCCATGGACCTGACCCGTCTTACACATTCTAACGACTCCGGCTGTGTGAAGCAGTCCTCAACAACTCCAAGATGCTCAGCCCACAGAGACATTCTATATCCAAATATCTGCAGAAGAAGACACACACATATAAAATATTTGTAAGTACACACACACACACACACACACACACATATATATATATATATATATATATATATATATATATATATATATATATATATATATATATTCTTTAAGTTTCCTATATACATCTATATAACCTAGGTCAGAGACTCTGAATGCAAGTGCAACCGCTGCTTATATGCTTATAATCCGCCTTGAGGTATTTTGATCAAAATAGGGAAACACAGAGACGTTATCTTGCAAATACTCCTAGTAGTATGTAATTACGTTTTCTGGAGCATAAATATTACAGTAAAACAAAAACTAACTCAAGGTCAAACGCAAAATAAGAAAATGTAGGAGAGATGGAGCGGCTTAAGTTTTATTCCACTTGTTAAAAGCAAAGCAAAAGAAATGTCCCAAAGCTCGCGTAAAGAATCACTAGAAGTTATATGTTTTGGTTTCAGTTTGATATTGGGCAGCAAACATGAGCATTGTACAGAAAACTAGATTATTTAATTAGCAACATAACCTTTGCACTATATAAGGAGACTGAGCGAGAATAGAAAAGAAATATTTTATACAAGAATTACACAATTGGTGAATGAAGTTAAAAAACTCATGATCAAAATCTTTAAAGGAGCTTCAACAGTTGGTTGTCCTAAAATAGTCTTGTTCTACAAAGGCACAAAACAACAGAGTCAAAAGTGAGATTAGACGAGATTGTGGTTCATGAATACAGATTCAGATATTTAAGCTCAATATCTTCAAGAGAATGACATATTAGATTAATATGTAGCACATAATCAAATAGAATAGGTGAAAGGGGAAAATGCTGTAGGAGTGCTATGCGATAGAAAGAACCTAACAAAGTAAAAAACAAATTTTACATACAGTTACGGACTAGATGAGTGCCGTAGAAATGAGGATCTTAAAATGGATGAGCTATAAGACTAGACAAAATTAAATGCTCACATCCGACACAGGATGCAAGTAACAAACACAGAGAGTATCACAAGAGAAAGTCGCTTGAGAACGACGAATCTGGTTTCAAGAGCATATCTTACTCTAATAGGGGGTAAAGACTTTCTGAGTGAAGGAAAGCCCAACTATATATGTAATATCTTAGCTGCCAACAAGGCAAGTGCCTTATTAAGCCTACCTGCTCAGGAGCAAGTGTTGAAAGAAAATATAGAAGAATTCAACAATACTACCCCCCCCCCCCCCCCTCCTCCTGATTTATACATTCTTAATGGTTGGTAGGTTGTCCAGGATACTTAGATGGTTTTGTTATGCCTTAGATCTCCAAATGCACAGGCTCGTGCAGTACCATAATGATTTCTTTTTCTGGTGCTGCTGCTAAATTTCATTATTACCTTTCGTCTTACAAAGAAGACAAAATAACAACCACTATTACAATGATTGGAAAAAGGTCCTAAAATCACATGGAAGGAACTTGTTTCACAATACGTCCAATCTCTTGGAATCATGCGGTTAGTTAAGAACAAAATACAATGGAAGCAAATGACCAATGGGGTAATACCAATTAGTTGGCATGAAGGCTTAATTCATGTCATTACACTTACATTATATCTCGTGTTTGCCAAAAATATTCTCAGTGTGAGATTTTTTTATCAATTTAGCGATATTTGTGAGATATAAAAAACCTTTAGTTTTTAGAATATCTAATTTGTATGAAAAGACAAATTAATGGGTAACTATATTGAAAAGTCCCAAATAGAGCATAGCTGATAAGAGGATTCATATTACCGACCCGAATTATTTTAGATTCGAAGTTTTTTTTTTGTTTTTTTTTTTTGAAATAGGTAACAGTATATTCATCAGTAGGAAATGCGGACACCATATTTACGAAATATCTAAGCACAAAAACTTGTTCATCTTACAAGGATTACTTGCTAAGACTAACTACAGAGATTCCAAAAAATCTAGTAAAGATCAGCGTCCTCTATAAGGTTTTCTTTACACCAGAAATATAAGGATACTACACAGTTCATCTTAATTCTCTCTGTAGAGCTGCTACTATTTTCAAAGCACCTTGCATTTCTCTCTTTCCACTAGATTCAAAGTATAGTTAATTGATTGTTTGATACTAGTTAGTAGACTGATTGACAACAAGGCACAAAAGCAAGCGTTGTTGCACATCCTCTTCTTTCTTTGAGAGTGCGTATTTTGGTTCATTTCTATCTACAATATCTGCTAAGTGTGAGCATGGACACCTAATAAGTACCTTATGATTTTTAAGTCAAGATTTCTTCCGGATTGATAATGTAACCAAATTATTCAGCACATATATCAAATTTGCTAATCACCTGTCCAAAGGGTCTTGACTGTTTTCTTGCCCATGTATGATGAGGTTGATATGCTCCCATTGCTATCTCTGTGTCTCTAGTGCCCTCCAGGGAGCGCTGGTTGATGTTTGCAGATCCCAATATCACATACTCATCATCCACAACCATCCCCTTAGAATGAACGTAAATCATGAATCTGCAGTTTTTTCGACTGAATGCCTGCAACAACATATTCAAACCATTAACTCTGTAACTGATCAATAATGTGCAGTGCACAGAACAGGAAGCCAGACAGTTTTACAACAAACAAAAGGAGGAAACTTAAAAGAAGAAATGACCACCTATTGCTATTTGTTTGTGTTTCAAACAAAGCCTCTCCACTAAAAAAAGGCAACAATCTTACAGCGAAGCAATTGGTAGAAGAAAAATAAATTTAATAAAATGAAAATAAAGAGAAACTTCCAGGAACAGGAAAGTGACAAAAATCAAAAGTTGCAAGTCTTCATATTCTATTGGAGAAGGAGAATGGAGGTCAATGCAAGTACCTGAGGAGTGTTTGCAGTGCCGGGACTCCCAGTTCCCCCAACATTACCAGCCTCACGGTTACCAAGACAGTAGAAATTCAAATAATCTTCTGGAGAGTATGCATCCTCAAGACCAACCTCCTCTAAAGCCTTGTAAATAGTCTCATACATCATTTGCATTGTCTTGTTCTGCAAACCAAAGTGGAAGACCTAAGGTTTCACTTGCACAACTTAATAACTTTTAACAATTAGAAGACAGTTGATTATTTGATAATTCAGCTGGTACACAGTTCGTCCTTCACAAAACACTTCAATCAGCTTAGAAAGATATGTTAGCATACTTAGTATGCCGCAAACCTCTCATGTGCTCTACCTGCCAATAAAGAATTCTCTGTGTAGCAGCCCCAGTTGGATTACCCTCTGGCCACATTGGGAGGACAATGTATACTGCAAACCTCTCATGTGCTCTGATTTTTTCGGCTATTTTTAGTGCAATTTCCATTGGAATCAGATTATTTGCACCTGCAGCACACAGAAAACTCAGTTATCTGAATTGCTTTGACAACCAGAAGAATAGCTTTATTACTTTCCAAGATATGTAGAACTGTTAAAAGATAAAATCATTTAGCCAAATAAAGATGCAGCATTAGCATTGGACGAGTGAATACCGTCACTCTCTTTAAATTTTTTCATAAATAAATGAAAGGTTAAAAATGTAAAATAATTAACAGGATTAGAAGTACCACAATGTTGTATTAAAAAGACCTTGGGAGCATGCCTTACGGCTAAGGACACCCCCCCCCCCCCAGACACACACAAAAAAAAAAGGAACATGACCTACGGCTATGATTAAAAAAAATCAGTTTCTTTCATCTGTAGAAGAATGCCTTTTCAAGTTTCCTTTCCAGAGTATATGCACTTCTCCGTCTTTTACAGTTATGCTTAAAATGCTAAGTTAAATCCTTATCTTTGACTTAGATATGGAAACACGTTCATCTATCTGATCTGACCTCATAAGTATAACAAGTTTTTGTCACTTCCAGAACTCCCTTATCCCACCCCTTCCCCGCCTCTAAAAATAAAGAAAACAAGCATACATAAGGATTAGGAAGAAGATGATAATTAACCATAAATTAGAGCTGGTTAGTGGTTATGTCAAACCCCAAGGACATAAGTTATCTATGTAATTCGTGCAGGTGTACTCATACGTAATACTGTACTGAGTCTAATTCAACAGCCAAAAAAAGAGATCTAGCAGATATGGACAGTTAGACACATCAGAATTAGTGTCCATAACCATCTGTCTGAACTCTGAAACATCAGGAAGAACTTGTGGAACATATGCATGAAACCTCTTTGTGGTGGGCCTAAGGGCCGGTTTCTTCCGCATAGAGAGCTGGCCCTCCCAAAGAATCCTGCATATGCAGTTGGTTGGTCTCCAAATTCAGGAATGAGCTTCACATTGGATCCATCAATGGTAAAGGGACCCTATAAATGCTGTTGCACTAGCAGCAAAGTAGGAGTATCCAGTCAAAGTTGCAAATAGGCCAAGAACGGTAAATTTTGTAAGTCTACTCCAACGAGATTTTCCATAAAAAGTAGCAAATTACAATTATTAACCTGCTTACTCAATGTGTATTGAGACATCAATAATACTTTGTACATAGCATGAAAATATCATCTTACCAATATCTTTATGTTGACTCCAATTGAATGAGGAACCAATAAAATATTGATTTTCAATGTAAATGAAATGTTGTGCAGCACGAATGGCCTTCACATATGCTGTGTGTATGCTCATGTCAATAAGTACATTTTTCCCACAGACCAGGTTCTGCAAGAAAAAGAAAAGAAACGAAAATTAGTATATACTTGGAATAAGTAAACGAGTATATGTTTTGGAGCAGACAAAGGATCTCCTCCCTGTCATTGCCCCTGCATCTTTCTTTCGCACCTTCATTGTAGCTTCTTTGGGATCCTTTGGAAAGCCTTTGACTGAATTTGAATCAATTGAACGAAAAATCTGGTTGATAATTGAAAAAGAATGTCACCACAAGATCAAATACAACACTCCAATTAAATTTCTATCTATCGATATTATGTTAATAACAACCTGTACATGCCAACCGTTAGGGTCATCGCCGCTCACAGATGGAGCATCAGAAATACCAAGAATTTCAGGCATTCTTTCAATTCGGAGCAAAGCATCATCATACGATGTCTTCAACTTTTTAATGCCATGAGGCTTTGAAGCCTTCAACCAGCGCTCCTCGAAGTTTGAGAGAACATCATATGCTGCAGGCCCATCAATTTTACTGTGCAGGTCATGCCATGGTTCTCTAGGACAACCAGCTACACTCCCCTGTTAAGTACATGAGATGGATTACTATCAAAGCAACACAAATAATTACATTGACTTCTTGGTGGAGAAAGGTAATTGTATGACAAGACCCTAGAGACATATCAAAGAAACACAACAAAATATTACTCCTCCCTCCAACTTATATAATGTAGTTTGACTTGGCACGGAATTTAAGAAATGAAGAGTTTTGGAAGTTGTGGATCTTAAACATGCCATATCATTTGTGTGGCTATAGAAGCTTCTCACTAAGCATAAAATGCGAAGCTTAAAGTAAAATTATTTCCAAATATAGAACTGTTTCATTCTTTTGGAACGGACTAATAAGAAAATAATGTCAGATAAAATGGAACAAGACTAACTCACATGACAAAAGTTTTCATCTGAAGATGTATATTTCTACTTTAAGATTGTGATTGTAAAGCCTAATGAAAAAGGTTGATACAGTTCACTCATGATAAATAGGTAAAATCTTTTCTCCTGCTACAATACTGAATGATGTAACTTGACTAGGGATAATTATTAAGGCAAGAAACCTAAATGTCAACTAAGGAAGATGTAGGAGGACAAAGTTCATTCTCTTCTTTTAGCCAAACCATGTACTTTTGTTCCAAAGGTTGAAAATGGTATAAGCTTGTTAACAATATTGATCTACATTTGTCTTCCAGTTTCAAATTCTACACCGTACTTCAACTAGACATGGTTATTAAGATGATGGTTGCAAATGTATATTGTCAACATTATTTCGAAATATGAAGGACGAACAGTCAGATCTGAAAGACGTCCTGTAATGGTTCTCATCAACTAACTGTGTAATATTGGAATTAAATTGGAGAAGAAAGTAAAGTAGTTCCTTACAGATATTATTTGGGGACATGAAAATAGGGGAACAATGATTTTCGCTTTGAAATCAGGAAATAGATTCTCAACTAGATGGGAACGGTGCAGGAAGCACAAATGACAATAACCTGCTCTCTGGTCATTTATCAGAATTTATATCAGCTCATATTCTACTAAGCTTTTGAAGAAGAGAGTTGCTGTTTGTAAACCTGAACTGCTTCAGTTTCACACTTATCATTAAAACAAAAAATAAAAGAGAACCAAAAGAATGGTGTTTCCAACTATAGTAGAAATGTACAGGCATTATTTTACACTAGCTGGGGTTGGCCAAGCTCAAAGATATAAAAGAAAGGTACTATGGATAGTCCGGGTAAGAGAATCCTAAAGAGCTTGAGAATAACCAAGTTTTACATATCATTTGACAAATCATAAATAGTTAGACACTGCAAGTAATCAGGGAATAATCATTGTGAAGAATTTCATACTTGCTAATATAACTACTCTATGTGGTGGAAAATCAGCAAATTAACAACAGTAATTAATGTCTATGAAAACAAGCTAAAGGACATTTAAGGATGAAAACAAGCAAAAGGATATTAAGGATGAAAAGTTACAGCATAAGTAGGGTTATGATAGTCATCAGAGTGCACTGTCTGCAGTGTTCGAAAGAGAGGATGCTCTGGTGTATCATATCGTCCATCACATAAATCAAGTCCTCCAACAAATGCTATGATTTTTCTTCGATTATTGCCAGCATCAGCATCCACTATTACCGTCTTCTGGTGATGTGTATAAATTACTCCAACTTCCTGCATACCAAACTCACAAGATAGGCTATGGAGTACAATAAAAAAGGGAAATTCAAATGAAGTAGTCTAGCAATATAACAGTATAATGTAAATTTTTTGTACTGAAGACATCATCAGATGTACCTTAGTGGCAACGACCTAAAGTTTTCAAATCTTTTGACATAGTGGTAAGAGGCATGCAATACAATAAAAAGTTAACAGGACTGTTTCACCCACATGTTAAAGGACTCTGGGCACACCTTGAATGATTGGCATCGGGACATGCCAGCAAGGAAACATAGCGGGAAAGACAGAAATCAATGCAGTCAAATGAGATTTAATGTCTGAACAAACTTTGCTTTGTCGGGGATCATTACTTAAATAGTCCTCACATAGAAAAGACAAACAGGGGGTTGATACTTGGAGAAACTAAAGCTCAGTAGAAACCTAATGGCAAAAGGAAGTTATCCCTCCACTGATCAAGGAAGCTAATTCAAAAATTATTTGCAAGTATAAAAAATTATATATGTATTAAAACAGAATGATGTTAAATGGCCAGAATCCCAAGATTTAGAATTCTTCCAGGGCTGCTGATATCTTGTAACTCTTTTTGATAACTGGTCATATAACTTATCCCATATAGAAACTACAGAAAGAAACGTCAAAATCTAACTTACCCTCTGCTTGACCCAACTGTGACGCTTCCCTGCCACTCGAGGACAAAGCAGCACTCTTACAGAAGAATGTTTAAAAAAACTACGAGTCTCTTCATCATGGGTTGCCATAACGCCATCCTGCAGTTCAAAATTAAGCATTCAAAACTAAATTAACATGAAGCCTTTGGGGATTATCTAAAACAGCTAACAAGAAGATGAAAACACAAAATGGTTAGAGCGCAACTATGTATTTGCTCTGCAGAAGAAATGCTAAAACAGAAATACATCATGAGTTGATCTCGGAGAACTAAGTGGATATCAAGATATGCATATGTCATAAGTATAACAGAACCATAAGCAATCTTGCACGTACGAGGCATGGATTCTTTCAGTTGTCTTAGTTGATGCACTAGTTTTCCAGGCTGAAAATGATAAATGTGCCCTTGACTGCAATTTAACTTGGCACTCACAGATTATGTAACTTAAAGCCAGTCACTGACTTACTTTATTAAATATACTGTCTATGAATGTATATATTGGTGTTTCACAGATTTAACGATTAGATTTCCGGGTAGAAGTGTTCAATAATTGAATAAACAACACAATATGTGCAGATGATGCATGCATGAGAATAGGTGTACAATGTCACATAATCTTTTCTCCAGACATTTCAAATGATCATTTGGAAAAATAAAAAGGGAAATATTAAATTTACATCTGAGGTATGCTGCTAATAACAACTTAAGACATTGAAATTTAATTTAAATCTTTAAATGATGCTTGAATATTCATTTTCTGCACATACAAATGAGAAGTTCACTAAATATATGTGTCATTTACCGTCTTATAGCCAAGGATGCTTCTTGATGTAGGGTCATCCCATACAAGAAGCAGCACTCTAACACCTTCTTGTGACTTTGACTTCAAAAGATCCCCTAGAGTGTAACTGTCAAGAGAAGCATCATCTCTAACAAGTCTGACTTTGTGCCATACTGACCAACCTGTAATGTAGATCAACCGTCGGGCTTGGCGTATGGCATTACAAATGTCACGCCAGCACTTTCCATGTACATATTGCATTCCAAAGTCAAGCATCAAATTTGGTAGGCTTCCATCAGGAACATGAGCATCTTGATACAGAGTAACTGTTCCACCCATCCTCAGTGGGAAGTAGGTTCCAGGAACTCCATAATACTCAGGACCAGCACCAACTCCATGATGGTAAACACTTAATTTATCAATTGGATAATATTGGACTGATATACTCAAAACAGCTCCAGCCTTGCAAGGTCGTCCGCTACTGTTTAGGATCGGAAAGGACCCCTCTATTTTACCCCCTCCATATATCTGTTCTAGTGGGACAGCCACTGTCCCCATAAGCTGAGAACCTACTATATCATCGTCCTTGACAAGAAATTGTACCTCGGCAGCATAGTGTGCAACAGGGACATTAAAATGTTGCATCCACACGGGATTTTCATTATTGCTTATGACATAAGTCCTGCCAATCACTGCATCAGCTACAGTAATTGAGACGTACGGATCACTTGTGATCTTATTACTCATTTGCCCAAACATATCCCCAATGGTTTTGTGGAACATGTCCATGTTCGGGAGATTTTTTGCTTCGTACACCCAAATATCCAGATTACCGTGTAAGAGCAAAACTTTTAAGTTTTTTTTAGAAGGCGAGAATGGCACAACCTGCATAGCCTGAGTATTCTGTGGTTCAGCACAAGAAGTTGGATAGGTTGGTTTTGGAGACTCCGATCCCCAACTTGAAAAGGAATTAGGTTGGCCATAGATAGTCCCTTGAGCATTGTAGTTTGAGGAAACAGGGTTTGGCCCCAAGTGATATGATGCCGATGCCGGAGCAGGAGGAGAAGCAGGGGCAGAAGGGTGATTTTCAGACAAATTCACCTTTGCTAAGAGATCATGGATTGGTGGATAAGCTGAAGGGCGAGTGGAGGAGTCATCTCTACCATGATCATAGCTTGCCCCAGAATTACTAACAGATGAAACACTATCTTGGCGTTGGAGAGAGTCGTGAACTTTGGATGGTTGGCTCTCCAAAGGCCTTTCTGGCCAGGAATGTGGATAATGCTGAGGTGCAGCATATTGAAAACTGCCTTGCTGTTCAAGAGCAGGCATAGGAGAAGATGTTGCAGGAGGCGGGTATGCGTGAGGTGGATAGGCAGGAGCAACACCATGTAGTGGTGGAGGATAACCATAGTCTAAAGAACTGGAGTGGTGGCGAGCGGGCGCTGGAGGTGCTGTTGGAGCTGGTGGATAGGGATGATAGTTATAGTAGTGACCAGAATGTTGAGTGTTGTAAGGGGGAGGATAATGAGGGGACTGATGAGGATACAAGTATGGACCAGAACCAGGAGGAGGATATGCACCAGAACTGGGAGTGGGGTAGGGTTGATTTGAAGGTGGTGGAACATGAGGAGGGTACCCATAACCAGTGTTATATGGGTATGAAGGTGAAGAATTATTATACTGATCCATTAATATACACTACCAGATTACACTATTTTTAATTCTTTCGTGTACATTAACATACAAACTGATCAAAACCTAACCAACAAATCAAAAGGGTCTGTCCAAGATCTTGAATTTTACCCAATTCAACAGCCCATAAAAAGAAACAAGCTTCCTTTCCCTACTGGAGAAAAAAAAAAGGGGGGGGGGGGGGATTAAATTGCAAAAGAAAGATATTCTAAAGGAAATATATCAAATTGATCGTCTGAAAGTAGAAGATATCAATGAGGTTCTTGAATCTAGAAATTTATTCATAATCAGCAAGGTAAAATGCAAAAGATCAAGAAAAGAAAGTACCTTACACAGGGTTATTGACTAAATTACTAAAAAGAGAAAGAAGATCATAGAAAGTAGCAGGATCAGGTAAAAAGGAGCCTGGAGCTTTCCAAAAGGACAACAATTGAACTTTGTCGACGCGTTTAAGGTAGACTTTACTGCTTCGGAGAAAATGAAGAATGACGGCGTTCAGGGCGAGTGCCGTTATCTTGACAGAACTAGAAAGCTAATTTGACGGTGACGGACTTTTCTGCTGAAGTTCATTCACTTAACGGCGTCCATTTCCCAAACTTTTCTTTGTTGATTCATACAAGAAAGAATTACAAAAAGATAAAATAAAAATCAATGAAATCAGAATTTTTTATGAGTTTCATTTTGGACGGCATAAAAATCTTTAGATTGTCTTCTAATGCGTCACTTGCTCAAGAATCTGGTAAACAACTGCAACTTAGAGCCCGTTTGGCTTAGCTGATTTAGAGTAGCTGATAAGCATTAGGTGTTAAAAAGTACTTTTAAGTGCTGAAGCTGATTTAAAAAATAAGCAGTTACGTGTTTGGATAAAAGTGCTGAAATTAATAATGTGTAGCTAAAGAACCGGGTATACGAAGAGTTTTGTTTTAAAAAAAAGTATTTTAGGGATAGAATAGTAAATATTTTGGTCAAACTTAAACTGCTTATAAGCTGAAATTTGATAAGTTGGGGGAGACCAACTTATGGCTTTTGGCTTATTTTTGGCTTATAAGCACTTGACTTATAAGCACTTTTAATTTTACCAAACGCGTAGATAACCCAAAAAGTGCTTATAAGCAAGTTTGACCAGCTTATAAGCTTAGCCAAACACCCTCTTACTCACTTATTTGTATTTTTAGTTAGTGCCAGATAGGGGTGTTCGTCGGTCTATAGGGTACGGTATTTAGACATTTCGGTTCGGTATTCGGTTTCTTAAAATCCTATACCAATACTGTACCTAATTAAATTCGGTATGGTTCGGTTTTTCTCCTTTCGGTATCGGTTTATTCGGTTCAGTAACTTCGGTTTATTAAGTTTGAATGCTAACTAGTGCATAGAGTCATACACTCTAATATTCCTAATTAAAGTACTCAAAAATACAAACTGAAAATGTTTGTTGACAAAAATTTTGTCCAAAACTAGCAAATATCAACCAAAATAGAGAAAATTGTACATAAAAGAATATTTGATCACTAGAAATGTCTTGTTACTTGTTTAGAGTTAATTGATGAACTTTGAGAATAAAGGAAAGTAAAATTTTAGATTTTTTATATTTATGTTATAATTGATAATATGTGTTTTGTGTAATATAATATCTATTTCGGTATGGTATCAGTATTTCAGTATTTTATTTTAAAATACCATACCTAATACCAATATTTTAAAAAACTTAAACCAAATACCATACCAAATACCAAAATACCGTATACCAAATACCAAAATTTTTGGTTTCGGTACGGTAATTCGGTATTTACCAAATTATGCCCAGCTCTAGTGCCAGATATAGTTGCCCATTTATAATTTGTTTATTACGTCTTTGATCTCAATAAATTTTTAAAAGCTCACTACTAGAAATCCGCTAAAAACGATCAAGCCATACCGATCAACGTTGGTCGGTCAAAAAAAACGACCAAAAAACCGTTCAACATGGACAGAAACTACAAAAAGATATTTTACATTTTTTTAAAATTACATACCGACCAAAGTTGGTCGGTAAATTGGTTAAAAAGTTGACCGAGCTGGTCAGACTTACTTAGTCAAAGCAACTTTTTGATTACCGACCAACTTTGATCGGTAATGTGGACCCAACTTTTTAAATTTTAATAATTATTACTATTTAAAATGTTTAATAAAATTTAAAGAATTTATATTTAAGATTACCGACCAAAGTTGGTCGGTTAATGCAGGGGAAGCATTTACCGGCCAACTTTGTTCGGTATATTTTATTTCTTGAAAAATAACCGACCAAAGTTGATTGGTTATTAGGTCAACATTGGTCAAACTTTTGAATCACTTTAATATTTACTATCTAAATAATATAAATGTAATCCGTTAACACTTTATTTTGTAATACAAATAATGAATACACTAACATATACTATAACAAGCTATATATAGTTAAAGTAGTACAACGAAGTATGTGTGTGTGTGTGTATAAAGGTATAGCCGCATATATATAAGAACACGAAGCGCTAGGATCATGGGGTCGGGTTCTTTTGGGGATAGACTTGCGAAGAAGCAATAATCTAATTAGTATATATAATTGATCATCATCAAATATATCTATTTGTAAATTGATTCATCAACTTATAACTTACTTAGATGCATTAAAATGTTTAATAAAATTTAAAGAATTTATATTTAAGATTACCGACCAAAGTTGGTCGGTTAATGCAGGGGAAGCATTTACCGGCCAACTTTGTTCGGTATATTTTATTTCTTGAAAAATAACCGACCAAAGTTGATTGGTTATTAGGTCAACATTGGTCNATATATATATATATATATATATATATATATATATATATATATATATATATATATATATATATATATATATATATATATATATATATATATATATATGAACAGGCGCTAGGATCATAGGGTCGGGTTCTTTTGGGGATAGACTTGCGAAGAAGCAATAATCTAATTAGTATATATAATTGATCATCATCAAATATNCTAATTAATATATATAATTTATCATCAAATATATCTATTTGTAAATTGATTCATCAACTTATAACTTACTTAGATGCATCGTGAATATTAAAAATAAAACATTTTGACCTATCGATTAATGTTAAAACCAAA
Organism: Nicotiana attenuata; assembly: GCF_001879085.1. Lineage (NCBI taxonomy): Eukaryota > Viridiplantae > Streptophyta > Magnoliopsida > Solanales > Solanaceae > Nicotiana > Nicotiana attenuata. The sequence continues at coordinate 593,589 of NW_017670338.1, read as the reverse complement.
ACGTCTCGACCTATATCGATTAATCTATGTCATGCATTATTAGTGATGAATGAATGAAAAAATAGAAGAATTAATACTAAACATCTTTGACATATATATATATATATATATATATATATATATATATATGTATATATATATATATATATGGATCACATATTAAAGAAACGAAAGACGTTATTAGCATTAAATAAACGAGTTAATAGGTCAAACATGGTAAAAATTTTAATTTGAATCACATTAATATTTATTATCTAAATAATATAAGTGTAATTTGTTAACACTTTTGTAATACAAATAATGAATACACTGACATATACTATAACATGCTATATATGTAGTAAAAGTAGTACAACGAAGCGTGTATATATACACACACACACACTAACATATACTATAACAAGCTATATATAGTTAAAGTAGTACAACGAAGTGTGTCAGTGTGTGTGTGTGTGTGTGTGTGTGTGTATAGGTATAGCCGTATATATAAGAACACGAAGTGCTAGAACCGCTGGGTCGGGTTCTTACAGGGATAGACTTGTGAAGAAGCAATAATCTAATTAGTATATATAATTTATCATCATCAAATATATCTATTTGTAAATTGATTCATCGACTTATAACTTACTTAGATGCACCGATGAATATTAAAAACAAAACGTTTTGACCTATATCGATTAATATTAAAAACAAAACGTCTCAACCTATATCGATTAATCTATGTCATGCATTATTAGTGATGAACGAATGAAAAATAGAAGAATTAATATTAAACATCTTTAACATGTATATATATATGGATCACAAATAAAAGAAACGAAAGAAGTTATTAGCATTAAGTAAACGAGTTAATAGGTCAAATTAACGACTAAACATATTTAAAATAGAATAATATTGGTTTATCAACTGATAAAATTTTCGTACGTAGTAATGTATGCGATTGATCGTCAATTACAACATGGTGCATGTGTGTGTGTGTGCACGTTTGTGTGTGTGTGAAATTACTCATATACTTAATTATAACTTAAAAGTTTTACTTAGATAGATGTTATTATAATTTATTAAAAGTAATTAGTTAATATAATTATTTATAAAGATTATGCTTATAGTTTATAATAATTTATAATAATTGTATAGTTAAATAAAATAAATCCTTATAGTTTATAATATTTTAAGAAATAAAAACACACAAAAAAAATTAGTTCATTTTTAGATAACCGACCAAGGTTGGTTGGTTTATAGTCAAATGGTCAACACTTAATGTACCGGCCAAAATTATCGGCCAACTTTGGTCGGTAATTCTAAATTAGATTTGAAATATACGGGATTCCCCCTCATTTCTCTTACATCTCTTCTCCAAATTTTCATACTCCTCACTCAATGCCTTCCCCTCTCCTTCTCTATTTCCCTCACACAAATCTCATTCCCCACCCCGCGCCACCGCTGCCCAACTGCCATCGTCGCCGTCGCCGCTGCTAGCCACTTGTAACGACCCGGCCGGTCGTTTTGGAAATTACGCCCCGATCCCCTATTAAGTGCTTTCCCCAAGTTTATTTCTGCTATTCTGAATTGCCGGGATGTTCGATTTTGAGTTTCTGAGAGTTTTTGGACACTTAGTCCCTAAATGAGAGCTTAAGTGTTGGAAAGTTGACCGTATTCGGAACAGTGTGAAGACGGTCTCGGAACGGAAATCCGATGGTTCCGTTAGCTTCGTTAGGTGATTTCGGATTTAGGGGCGTGGTCGGATTGTATTTTGGGGGCCCGTAGCTAATTTAGGATTGAAATGCCGAAAGGTCGAATTTTGAAGTTTCCGATTCGATAGTGAGATTTTGATCCGAGGGTCAGAATGGAATTCCGGAAGTTGCAGTAGTTCCGTCGTGTCATTTGGGATGTGTGTGTAAAATTTCAGGTCATTCGGGCATGGTTTGGTTAGGTTTTTGATCGAAAGCGTATTTTGAGGAAATTTGGAGATCTTAGGCCTAAATCCATGATTAATTCGAGTTTCCGATGTTGTTTTAGGTGGTTTAAGGATTGGTACAAGTTTGAATGAGGTATTAGGTGTTATTGGTGCTTTTGGTTGAGGTCCCGGGGGTCTCGAGATGAATTCGGAAAGATTTTTGAAGTTAGAGATTTCAGAAAAATTGCTGGCGTCTGTCATAACCGCACCTGCGGTTTGGGTTCCGCAGGTGCGGGCCAGCAGAAGCGGCAAGGCAAGCGCAGATGCGGATTTGGGTGTTCCTTCAGGTTCCGCAGATGCGGAAGTTTCACCGCAGAAGCGGTTTCGCATCTGCGAAAGAAGTACCGCAGATGCGGCTCCTGGGCTTTTTAATGAAAATCGCAGATGCGACATTTTGGTCTGCAAAAGCGGTACCGCAGATGCGGTCCCATGACCGCATATGCGGAAACAGCTGGGCAGAAATATGAGATTTCGAGGGTTTTGTTTCAAAAGTTGAAAAATCAAATTGGAACTCGGGAGAGGGCGATTTTGAGAGGGATTTGAAGAGGAGATCTTTGGGTAACTATTCTTTAACCCTTTATAGTTATATTCCATCAATCTTTAGTTAATTTCATCATTTAAATTCGGATTGGGGATGAAAATTGGGAAAACTTTGAGTAAACTTCATAGACCGAATTATTGGGTTGTTGGCATCCGATTTGAGAGATTTTTATATGAATAGACTCGTGCGAGTGTGAGAATTCTGAAAATATAAATTTCACCCGATTCCGAGACGTGGGCCCGAGGGGCGTTTTGGTCATTTGACATAACTTCGCGTATTAGCTTAGAATTTAATTGTAGAATCAGTTTCTTGAAGTATTATCTACATTATGAAATTGAACTGAATAGATTTGGGCCATTTGGAATCGGATACTCGTGGCAAAGGTGTGGTTTCGAGTTGATTTTTGAGCCGGTTCGAGGTAAGTGGCTTGTCTAACCTTGTGTGGGGACCTTCCCCCTTAGGATATGATATTTGGTAACTGAATGCCTTGTACGTGAGGTGACAAGCGCGTACTTGAGCTAATTGTTGAAAATCCGATTTTACTTTAAGTATTTTAACTGAGTTCTTTTCTTACTGGTTTTATTCTACTTGCAAACATAGCATGTGTTAGTTTAGAAAACCATGCTTAGTTGACTTAATTGCCTATTTGCTTAAACTGCCTTAATTGATTACGTGAAGCATGTTAGGCTAGAATTAACTGTCTACTTGTTACTGCCTTAGTATTATTTCGATATTCTTGAGCTGCTGCTGTGTGTTTTAAATTGGAACTATGGGACGGCATCCCGGAAGCTTCCCGTGCGTATTTAAGATCCGGATTGAGGTGCGGGATACCAAGAGATCCCTGGCACGTGTATTGAGGATACTAAGAGATCCTCGGGATACTAAAAGATCCCTGGCATATGTATTGAGGATACCAAGAGATCCTCGGGATACCAAGAGATGCCTAGTGTGTATATTGAGGATACCAAGAGGTCCCGACTATTTATCTCACTGTGAGGGGTATTTCCTTATAGTTGCCTTTATCTCTGTTTCCACTACTGAACTCTTATTGTACTGTGTAGATCCTTATTATAGACTCTCAGTTTTACTGCTTATTTACCCTGTCATTTCCTTATATATATATATATATATATATATATATATATATGATATATATATATATCTCAGTAGGGCCTGACCTTCCTCGTCACTACCCGACCGAGGTTAGGCTTGGCACTTACTGAGTATCGCTGTGGGTACTCATGCCCTTCCTGCGCATTTGTTTTCATGTGCAGATCCAGGTACCGTCTGCCAGGCTTACCATCCTTGAAGGCAGGGAGAGCTTTTGGAGACTTCGAGGTACATCTGCCGCGTCTGCAAGACCGAATCTCCCTCTTTATTCTATCTTGTAGTGTTAGCCCTTTCTATCAGACTGTTGATTGTAGACATTCCGGAGTTAGAGCAATTTCTATATTTCTTTCAGCTTGTGTTCCCGTGAGTTTTTGGGTTTTGGGATAGTGATGTAGAAGTTGAGATATTGTGCTATATTTGTCGAGCGGCATTTTACATACAGTTCCTTTTAGTTGTTTTGGTTTTTTGATTTATACTTCCGCACTTGTTAGGCTTACCTAGTCGTAGGGACTAGGTGCCATCACGACATTTCGCGGAGGGCGAACTGGGGTCGTGACACCAATGCTCAGTTGCCGCCCCTCCTTCTCCACCTCCTAAAAATTCTTGGTTTGAATTACAACTTATTTCTTTTGTGTATAAATTTAATGTTTTGTTAATTAGCTACGAATTAGTTAATTAGTGTTTCAGTTGATTATTTAACTTTGCATTTTATTGAAATCTAGGGTTTAGGTCTTGTTTTAATTGAATTGATTACACATGGTATAAATTGAATGTTTATGTTTGTATTGTTTTGAATAGTTTAGTTAGAATTGAATTATTAGCTTTGAATTGAATTTAGTTTTTAGGATTTGTTCTTGTGAATCGAACTTTTAGGGTATGGGTTGAACTTTTAGGATATGAATTGAACTTTTTGGATATGAATTGAACTTTTAATTTATTTTTAAACTCTTAGGATATGAAGTGAATTGAGTTTTTAGGATTTGTTCTTGTGAATTAAACTTTTAGGGTATGTGTTGAACTTTTAGGATATGAATTGAACTTTTTGGGTATGAATTGAACTTTTAGGATATAAATTGAACCTTTTGGATATGAATTGAACTTTTAGGATATAAATTGAACCTTTTGGATACGAATTGAACTTTTAGGATATAAATTGAACTTTTAGGGTGTGTTTGGTATGAACGAAAACATTTTCCGAAAAATGTTTTCCAATTTTTCCATGTTTGGTTGGCTTAAATATTTTCCTTATGAACTCATTTTTCTTCAATTGAAGAAAATATTTTCCTTATCAAGAGAAGGGAAAATATTTTCCAAAACTCTTTCTCAACCTTCCCCACTCTCACCAACCCACCCAACCCCCTCTCTCCAAAAAAGCTTCTTTTTTTCAAATTTCAAGTTTTTTCCGTCACCACCCACCCTGCTCCCCCCCCCCCACACAAAAAAAAAAAAAAAATTTACATTTTTTTTTTTGTTGTAATTTTCAAATTTTTGTTTTTTCGTTTTTTCTGCACTACCCACCCCCACAACTGCCCCTCCCCCCCCACACACACCCACAAAAAGAAGTTTTTTTTACTTTTTTTTGTTAATTTTAATTTTATTTTTTCGTTTTTGCACCTCCTCCCCCCCCCCCCCCCCGGTTTTTTTTACCCCGTTACTTATATTTTCAGTTTTAGTTTTTTCATCTTTCGATTTATAGGTTCGAAATTTTACAAGTTTCAAAGTTATGAGTTCGGAGGTTTATGTGTTTGGAAGTTTACGGATTTAGAAATTATAAAATTTACGGGTTCGCAAGTTCGCGGTTTCGAAAGTTTAGCGGTTCAGAAATTTATGAAATTTGTGGGTTCGGAAGGTTGTTGGTTCGAAAGTTTATGGCTTCATGTTTATTGTATCTAAATTATTTATGAATACTCTTGAGAAGTTATTTTCCTTAATTTGCGTACCAAACACCGGAAAATGAATAAGATTACTACTTGTTTTCCAAGAAAATATTTTCTAGGAAAATATTTTCTGTTATACCAAACACGCCCTTAGTTTAAGTTTAAACTCTTAGGATATGAATTGAACTTATAGTTTATAATTAATTATATTTACTATAATTTAATTTATGGTGTAATTAGAAAAAAATAATTATCTTGAATTAACTAAAAAAGATTAAATTAATTTATAATTGTAGAATAAATTAATTTATTCTTATTTTATTTGTATAGATGGAACATCGTACTTGGAAGTACAATAGGAATTATCCTAATCGGCGGGGATTGCGGGATGATTTTGTAGAAAGGGTTGATGACTTTATTAGACATGCAATGTCACTTTCTCCATACTAAAGTGAAGGAGTAATTAGGTGCCCTTGTGTCATGTGCGATTGTATGAAGTTTAAAAAAACGGAGGAATTTAAGCTTCTTCTTATAGGAAGGGGTTTATAGAGAATTACTTTGTGTGGACTAATCATGGAGAGATCAATGGTAGCCGTGGAATATTTCGTAACATGGTTGTTGGTGAAAGTAGTAGGTCGGTGGAGAGTACAAATCATGATTCTAGAATTCAGGATATGGTTGTGGATGTTTTGGGATGCACTTCGAGTGTGAGCCCAATGAAAATATTGAACAAACTCCTAATGATGATGCAAAACGTTTTTATGAACAGTTAGAGGAAGCTAGTCGTCCACTACGTGAAGGAAGTCCGCACTCTGAGCTGTCTGTTGCAACTAGATTACTAAGTATCAACACTGATTGGAATATTTCTCAAATCTAAGGATGATGGTCCAGAGGTAGTACATTATGATTGTTATGGCAGGATCATCATAAAGAGTTATTTGTTATTTTTTCGTCTATTGTTTTGTAATGTTTTTACTAAGATATTCATGTGTTGTTATTGTTAAATTGTAGGTTCAGGCCGAGTAAACAGACTACGAAGATAATCACCAATGCCATCAGTGCTTTATGATGGCCATTATGCGACTTGGACTGATTTTTCATTCTCGCTGAAGGAGCAAATTTTCAATCATTTAAGGTATAAATAATCTTTTAAGCAGTTTAATAAGTTATATTTATGATGTTTCCATCTAATATTTAACTTTTGAAATGCAGAGCAAGTGTGTATGCGAAGACCGCTATAGCGCGAAAGTGGCTGCAAACTTTATCATAATGCTTGCAAGAGATTGGCGGATAATTTCTCCGATGCTAGAAAGAAGAACAAGAGGCGTGGCTGGTGTCTTGAGGATTTATGGAATGATTTGTTAAGGCAATGGCAGACCGCGAATTTCTTAGAGAAGAGCGAAAAAAGAAAGAAAGCTCGCGCATCCGAGAAGGGAGGCTCCTTGCACACTAGAGGTGCGATCAGCCTGGGGACAATAAAAAGAAGATTGGTAATTGCTTAAATTATTTTACCTTTCTAAGTATCTCAATTCTATTTATTAACTAAATTAATTTGTTTTTAGGAAAAAAAATATGGGCGTCCAATGAGCCATGATGAGCTATTCAAGGAGATGCATATTGTAAAGAAGAAAAGAGGGGGATGAAAATAGGTGCTTCGAGGACCGGCAGAGACTGCATATGTAAGCTTTCAATCTTCTTTAAGTGTTATAATTTACTTTTATAAGAATTTTTAAATACTAATTTAATTTAAAATAATGTAGGGTCGCTACCAAGGTAACGTGGAGGAATTCATTTGTAGTCATCCATCTGGTGGATCGGGCGAGCCAAGCCAACCTTCGGACGAGGATGCTGAAAGAATATGGTTGGAAGCTGTTTGCGGTCCAAAATGGGGGAAGGTATACGAGCTTCCTACGAAAAAATTCCATCGCTATAAGTATGGAATGCAAGGAATAGGGACTTCCTCGCAAGGCGAGGACTTAATAGGGAGACCCGCATAGACCTCTCGGCTATGCGGAAGACAGTGACAGAGCTTACATCCGGCTAGAACCGGCCAAGAAAGAGAAAGGTTTAGAGATGCTCAATTCCTTGGTATGCAAGCTCAGATCAGAACTCTCCTATCTACCGAAGCTTTTCCGTTGTCCCGGTCTCGTGGGTCATCGCTAGAGGCTCGACCTCCACATGATCGTTCCTCCCGTCCTCCTCATGATTGTTCCTCCCGTCCTCCCCGTGATCGTTCTTCCCGTCCTCCACAAGACCGTTCTCTATACCGTCTTGTAGATGAATGTTCATCAGACGGTGATGATGATATTGTAGAAAATATCCCTTGACCAATATTTTTATATACTTTGAACTAGACTAATAGAACCAGTTTTGAATTAGATTGAATAATTTTGAACTTGTTGTAATTAATTTAACTTAGTTTTGGATTGTTATGTTCAATTGAACTTTAATTTGTTAGTTTTAAAGTATTAATTGGATATTTGGTTGTTGTTGTCGTTGTTGTTGGGTTTTTGGTTGGATTTGTGGTTATTTGGTGGTTGTTAGAGTTGAATTTGGGATACTGGTATGTTGTTTTGATTTGGCAGGTGGTGTAGCTACCAAAACAGACATTTTTCTTCCAAATTAAACCCAGAAAATCGACCAACCTTGGTCGGTTACTAATAAAAAAAAAGAAATTAAATTACAGTATACCGACCAATGTTGGTCGGTTAATGTACAATGAATTCCCAGAAATCGACATACCGACCAACTTTCGTCGGTTTTCTGCCTACCCAGTCCATCTTACCGACCAAAGTTGGTCGGTTTTTTAAAATTTTAATAATTTAAAAAAAAAAATTTCACTACCGACCAACTTTGGTTGGTTAAATTAAATTAATAAAATAATATTCCGACCAATCTTGGTCGGTACTCCTATTAATTGTCAGATGGTCGTGTAGAGCATATCGACCAAGGTTGGTCGGTTCCGACCAACTTTGGTAGGTAATTTCGACCAACTTTGGTCGGTATGCCTTTCCGACCTTCAAAATATCATCCGCACGTAAATGGTCGCGTTTTGGACAGTTATTGGCCATTACCGACCAACTTTGATCTTTTTTTTTGGTCAATTTTTACCGGATTTCTAGTAGTGGTTGAATTATAATCTGTTTTTTAATTCAACCTATTTTAGCTCTTACTTTTGGTTACGAAATTAATTAAATTTTTTTACTTAAGTGGTGTAATGGTGACGTTACTCTATGAATGTGTGAGTTTGTATTTATTTTAGGGTAATCAACGGTCAATATATTATTAAAAAAATATAGTTGTGAAAGCTAAAGTATATTAGAAACTAGAAAAAATAAATAAACATACTACGTCAAACTTTAATATGAGAATATTCTCTAATTAAGGAACGTGATACGTAGATGATATATCTAGAGAAGCTATCTATCCTAATCTGATAAATTGTTCATTGTAATACAAGTAAATTATCCTCACTTAATTTCTAAGGGGTAAATACTTACGTGAAATTATACTAAATTATCGCAGTCAATTAATTTTAATAAGGTAAAATTATACATTAATTAATATAACTGAAGTGAAATAAATCTATGTATAAATACATATTGCTTTGCTATAATTACCAATACGTTTTTACCATTAACCGTTAGTCAATAAAATGAATTTAGTGGACGACTTTATTGTTGGATTTTTTATGTATTTAATTAATATATTAAATACTTAAAAGAGGGTGAATAGGAAATGGAGGGAAATGAAATTTTTGTGAAATTTTAAGTTCCCCCTTGGTAAATGGACATTGTCCCATATTGGAAGAGGAAAAGGTTTTTTATGGGTATATAAGCAATTGCTCTTCTTCTAGCTCTTAAAGAGTTGAGAAGAAGGCAAACCTCGCGCAGTCGTCGTCGCTTGCTCGACTCGGCTTCGGATTTGGTCAAATGATTGATTGATTAACTTTTTGGACCAAATTTATTTGTTAGTAATAAAATATTAACAGAAATGTTATTAAATATTTGTTTTAATAACAGAATATCAATATTAAATATTAATATTAAATCCAATCCGTTTTTCTGTTTTGGTAACAGAAAATTAACTACCCTCTTCAATTTTCCCTCTTTATTTTCCCTCTTTACTGTTGAGTAAATGGGCAATTATGTAATGGCATTTATGTTGTGGCCGTTTTGCATAAACAGCCATTCTGAAGAGTTGCACCTCTTCAGATTTCAGTCCAACTTTGGCTATAAATACAATACTATTTTGCTCAGAATTTCACTACGATTTTATGAGTTTCTTCTCCTTCTTCTGCATACTTTTAGCATCAAACAAAGCAAAAGTAAGTGTGATTTGCTTTCGAACTTTGTGTTCGCTGAAACACTGGGGTTTGCAGTACCACTACACCAGTGTGTAATTCATTCTATCCTGGGAGGAAATAATCCATAACCTTGCGTACTAGGAGGGGATTAAATTCCTTAAGGAAACACTGTGAATTTAGTGGGCTCGAATTGGTTTTCTGTCATTTTTGTTTATGTTCATTTCTGTTTATATTCATTTATATTTCCAGAATTATTTTACAAATACAGTATAATAGCAAGCTTAAGGAATTTAACGTATTTTCTGTATTTGTACTCACTATTTCCGGAGAGTAAAACCTTTGTGGTTTTGTATTCTATTAAAATCTACGTGATTTTAACGTTTGTGTCATTCTTTTACAGAAATGACTAATGATAATGTGAACCAAGCTGTTCCAATGGTGACTGCTAATGCCTCAACGAGCCGAACGACACCGGCAACATTGGCACCGGCGGAGAAACCCGGAAAATTTTCCGGGATTGATTTCAAGCGATGGCAGCAAAAGATGTTCTTCTATTTGACTACTCTAAGTCTCCAGAAGTTCATCAAGGAAGATGTTCCTGTGCTGTCCGATGAAACTCCAGAAACTGAACGCTTTCTCGTGATTGAGGCGTGGAAGCATTCAGATTTTTTGTGCAAGAATTATATTCTAAGCGGGCTGGAGGATGCTTTGTATAACGTCTACAGTGGCGTGGAAACGTCAAAGGAACTGTTGACTGCGCTTGAAAAGAAATACAAAACCGAAGATGCCGGGTTGAAAAAGTTTGTTGCTGCAAAGTTTTTGGACTACAAAATGATAGATAGCAAGTCTGTTATTACCCGAGTCCAGGAATTGCAAGTGATTATTCACGATCTCCTTGCTGAAGGTATAAATCAAATTAATATTGATGTTGAAAGTAGTAATCTTAGTATTTTTACTAACAGAAATTTCATTGAAGGTCTTGTCATCAATGAAGCATTCCAAGTAGCAGCGATGATTGAGAAGTTGCCTCCTTTGTGGAAGGACTTCAAAAACTACTTGAAACACAAACGCAAGGAGATGTCCCTTGAAGATCTCATTGTTCGGTTGAGAATCGAAGAGGACAACAAAGCTGCTGAAAAGAGAGGCCGTGGGAACTCAATAATAATGGGAGCAAATATTATTGAAGAGAACAAAAAGAGGAAGAAGGCTTCTGGACCGAAATACAACCCAAGCAAGAAGCGGTTCAGTGGAAACTGCTACAACTGTAGAAAAACCGGACACAAATCTACGGAGTGTCGTGCTCCGAAGAAAGACAAGAAGAAGGGTCAAGCAAACATGGTTGAAAAGCATGATGATGTTGATGACTTATGTGCCATGCTTTCCGAATGCAACTTGGTGGGCAATCCTAAAGAGTGGTGGATTGATTCTGGAGCCACTCGTCATGTTTGTGTTGTTAGATAAGCTTTTGCTACTTATGCTCCTGTTGGACCCGATGAGACGATTTCTATGGGAAATGCTTCACAGGCCAAAATTGAAGGATGTGGGAAGATATTTTTCAAAATGACTCTCGTCAAAGTGGTGACTTTGAACAATGTCCTTCATGTTCCCGAGATTAGGAAGAATTTAGTCTCTACTGGACTTCTTGTTAAGAAGGGTTTTAAATGTATTTTTGTTTCCGATAAGGTTGTAATAAGTAAGAATAAAAATGTTTGTAGGAAAATGTTACCTCACTGAGGGCCTTTTCAAGCTGAATATAATGGTTGTTGAAAATAATAATAAAATTTCAGCTTCGTCTTACTTACTTGAGTCAAATGAATTATGACATATACGTTTGGTTCATGTCAATTATAAAACCTTACGGAAAATGATTATTTTGGAAGTATTGCCCAAGTTTGAATGTGACAAATCAAAATGTCAAGTATGTGTGGAATCTAAGTATGTTAAACATCTTTATAAGTCGGTTGAAAGGAATTCAAATCCTTTAGACTTAATTCACACAGATATTTGTGACATGAAGTCAATACCATCTCGCGGTGGAAAGAAGTATTTCATAACTTTTATTGACGATAGTACTCGATATTGCTATGTTTACTTACTTAATAGTAAAGATGAAGCAATAGACGCATTCAAGCAATACAAAAATGAAGTTGAAACGCAACTTAACAAGAAAATCAAAATGATAAGAAGTTATAGGGGTGGTGAATATGAATCTCCTTTTGAACAAATATGTTTAGAATATGGCATTATTCATTAAACAACGGCCCCTTACACGCCCCAATCCAATGGGATTGCAGAACGAAAGAATCGTTCATTAAAGGAGATGATGAACGCATACTGATGAGTTCTGGTTTGCCACAGAACTTGTGGGGGCAAGCCGTTCGTACGGCTAGCCGAATACTAAATCGAGTACCCCATAGCAAAACACAATCCATTCCATATGAAAAATGGAAAGGAAGAAAGCCCAACTTGAATTATTTTAAAGTGTGGGGGTGTTTGGCAAAAGTGCAAGTTCCTAAACCCAAAAGGATAAAAATAGGACCGAAAACCGTTGATTGTGTTTTCATAGGATATGCAACTAATAGTAAAGCATATCGGTTTCTGGTTCATAAATCAGAAAATCCCGACATTCATAATAATACGGTTATAGAATCAGATAATGCTGAGTTCTTTGAAAATATATATCCGTATAAAAAGGAATGTGAGTCGATTGGTGAAGGACATAACGACCTCGGGAAGAAACAAAAGAAAGTACACTTAACCAGGAGGATCCAAGACGTAGTAAATGTCAAAGAATGTCTACTTCATTTGGACTAGATTTTGTGACTTTCTTATTGGAAAATGAGCCTCAAACATTTAAAGAAGCTATGTCTTCTTCGGAATCATTGTTATGGAAAGAGGCAGTCAATAGTGAAATAGAATCCATATTGAACAACCATACATGGAAATTGGTTGATCTTCCTCCTGAAAATAAACCGTTGGGTTCTAAATGGATTTTTAAGAGGAAAATGAAAGATGATGGAACTATTGACAAATATAAGGCAAGACTTGTGGTCAAAGGGTATAGACAACGAGAAGGTCTTGACTATTTTGATACATACTCTCCAGTTACAAGAATTACGTCCATACGAACGTTAGTAGCGTTAGCTGCAGTTTATGGTCTTGAAATTCATCAAATGGATGTTAAGATAGCCTTCTTAAATGGAGAGTTGGAGGAAGAAATATACATGGAACAACCTGAAGGGTTTGTGGTTCCAGGTAAAGAAAAGAAGGTCTGTAGACTTGTTAAGTCCCTTTACGGATTAAAACAAGCACCCAAACAATGGCATGCGAAATTTGACCAAACAATGTTATCAAATGGATTTAAGATAAATGAATGTGATAAATGTGTGTACATTAAAAATGTTCCAAATCACATAGTCATTGTTTGCTTATATGTGGATGATATGCTCATAATGAGTAATGACATTGCCAACATAAATGCTACTAAGCGTATGCTAACTAGCAAGTTTGATATGAAAGACTTGGGAGTTGCTGATTTAATTCTGCGAATTAAGATCCATAAGACTTCTCAAGGTCTGGCGTTGTCACAATCTCATTATATTAAGACAGTACTTGAAAAATTCAAGCACTTGGGCTTTAAAATTGCAAAGACTCCAATTGACGTGAATCTTGCATTAGCAAAGAACAAAGGCCAAAGCATATCACAATTGGATTATGCTCGTGTGTTGGGTTGCTTAATGTACATCATGAATTGTACACGACCAGGTATAGCTTGTTCTATAAGTAAATTGAGTCGATATACGAGCAATCCAGATCAATCTCATTGGATGGCCATGAAACGAGTTTTGGGGTATTTAATACATACCTAGGACTTTGCTTTGCACTACAGTATATATCCTACGGTCATTGAGGGATACTGTAATGCAAATTGGATCACCGGATCAACTGATTCCAAGTGCACAAGTGGATATGTATTCACTATTGGTGGAGGAGCGGTATCTTGGAAGTCGTCCAAACAAACTTGTATTGCCCGCTCTACAATGGAGGTTGAGTTCATAGCCTTGGATAAAGTCGATGAAGAAGCTGAATGGCTCCGGAATTTCTTGGAAGATATTCTATTTTGGCCAAACCATTGGCGCCAATATGCATACATTGTGATAGTCAAGCGGCAATTGGAAGGGCTGGGAGCGTTATGTATAACGGTAAATCTCGTCATATACGACGAAGACATAAAACCGTTAGACAATTACCCTCTAGAGGAATTTTCATGATTGACTATGTAAAGTCAAGTGATAATGTGTCGGATTCACTTACAAAATGCATAATTAGAGAGGTAGTTGAGAAATCATCAAGGGGAATGGGACTGTGGCCGAGAACAAGTCATAGTGGCGGTAACTCTACCTAGAAGACTGGAGATCCCAAGATCTAGGTTCAAGGAGATCAAACAAAGTCATTAATGACGGTTCAACATTGTCAAATAAACTTTTGGTCCATTCTCGTGATGAGACAATGTTCAGTACCAAGCATAAAACATTAAGGCTTTTTAATAATTTCTAAATTGATACGGGGTATATCAAATAGCGTATCTACGGGATGATACGTTTAGGAATCACCTATGTAAGTGTGAAGTGTTAGCCGCTTCAAGGATAACTTCGTAAGGCCAGTTCTCTACGCACTTATGAAACCAGGCGGTGTTCATGGCTGAAACGAACACAACAATGAGAACCAAAGACGGTTAAGGGTTGGTTGTGTGACTTGTGGTTGTCTAGGTATACACCAAAGTTCGACGGTTCAAAGATATCAAATCTACCGATTGATCGAGTATATCCGACATAAGTTCACTACGGAAAGTTCAAAGGGAAACCTACTTATCCAGATGCAAAATCCTCACTTGCGAATCACACAGTTTTTCATGCATACTTCCGTGATATAGCCATTCCCCATTCATGTGGGGGATTGTTGGGTCTTTTATGTATTTAATTAATGTATTAAATACTTAAAAGAGGGTGAATGGGAAATGGAGGAAAATTAAATTTTTGAGTGAAACTTTAAGTTTCCCCCCTTGGTAAATGGACATTGTCCCATATTGGAAGAGGAAGAGGTTTTTTATGGGTATATAAGTAATTGCTCTTCTTCTAGCTCTTAAAGAGTTGAGAAGAAGGCAAGTCTCGCACCGTCGTCATCGTCGTCGTCGCTCGCTCGCTCGCTCGGCTTCGGCTTCGGATTTGGATTTGGTCAAATGATCGATTGATTGATTAACTTTTTGGATCAAATTTATTTTTTAATAATAAAATATTAACAAAAATGTTATTAAATATTTGTTTTAATAATAGAATATTAATATTAAATCCAATCCGTTTTCTGTTTTGGTAACAGAAAATTAAATACCCTCTTCTATTTTCCCTCTTTATTGTTGAGTAAATGGCCATTTATGTAATGGCATTTATGTTGTGGCCGTTTTGCATAAACAACCATTCTGAAGAGTTGCACCTCTTCAGATTTCAGCCCAACTTTGGCTATAAATACAACACTATTCTGCTAAGAATTTCACTACGATTTTCTGAGTTTCTTCTCCTTCTTCTGCATACTTTTAGCATCAAACAAAACAAAAGTAAGTGTGATTTGCTTCCGAACTTTGTGTTCGTTGAAACACTGGGGTTTGCAGTACCACTACACCAGTGTGTAATTCGTTCTATCCTGGGAGGAAATAATCCATAACTTTGGGTAATAGGAGGGGATTAAATTCCTTAAGGAAACACTGTGAATTTAGTGGGCTCGAATTGGTTTTCTGTCATTTCTGTTTATATTCATTTATATTTTCAGAATTATCTTACAAATACAGTATAGTAACATTTATGACAACTAGCCGTGGTTACAAACAACAGTGAAATATTAGCAGCTGCAAATGCCAACATAAAGAAAAAAAGAAATTCCCTTGAATTTTGTAGAGGTTAGATTCCTTCTTTGGCCTATAAGAATAGCTTTTTTCTTTCTTGCTGCAATATAATATTTGTTTGAACAGCTCAAACATCTCTCTAGGGAGATAATTCAATATTTGTGCTGTTATTCATGGTCTTGACTCTTGATGAAGTATTGGCGGGTACATTAGTGGAATTTGAAGAGGGTACAATAGACATTGCTCTGTAATCTGGAATCAAATAAT
>NW_017670338.1:509166-577615 GCF_001879085.1 Nicotiana attenuata | reverse complement strand
TTAAAGGAGTTTGTTGTCAATTTTGAGTCTAGTGGGTAAATTTGATACTGTTCTGGGTGGTCTATCCATCCTACTCGAATTGAAGCATTTCTGCACTCATTTCTGGGTTGAAACTGTCTGAGTGGTTGCTGTTTGATTTTCAACTGCTGCTGATTGCTTTGCTGTAGCTAACTTCTCCTCCTTTTACTTGATTCACACTTCAGGTACACAGCCTTGAACTCGCATCAGTGTAACTTTGAGCTGGAAATTTAGAGCAATGTGTATAAGCTACTTGTGAAATCAAAAGAATTTGGTGCTTCATCTGATTGTATTCAATATTTAGATGCAAACTCATGTGAACTAGTATTTACTGGATTAACTAGGACAATTTGTATAAATAGGACTGTTGGACTGTTCTGAGCTTGTTTTGAATCGTTGTGAAGTTTGATAGAAGGGATCAGCAGTGTTCCATGATAATAGGTTGTTTAAATCTTTACATTTAATTAGGTGGTATATGCCTAAGTCTGTTGTTGAATCACAATGGAGAACCAGTTTCGTTTGTGAGCTTATATATTAGCATATAATGTTGGCCTTAAAAACGTTTGATCCATATGTTCACCCTTGAACAGATTCGAAAGTTAAATTAGCAAACTGGAAGTCTTAACAAACAATATAAAATAGTTGTAGCATCGGCAGTCAATATCCGATCTCGGATTAATACTAGACCTTGCACCAATTTGAATTCTGTTTCTGGGCTCAAACACAAGGCCCAAGCAATTAGTGTTCAGCTTTGTAGCTGAACTTTGTACGAGATATTCTTTGTGGGCTTAAGGCCCTTCAATGGTGAGCCCAATCGCACAAGCAGCTCATTTCGTTGAGTCTAAATCCAGACTCACATCCTGTTGGGCTTTATCGTTTTGGAATGGGTTTTGAGATTAATTCTTAATTGAAAAAGTACCGGGTTTTGGGCTGTCCAAGTTAAGTAGCACATTTGAATTAAGAGGTCTTCCTCTTGTTCAAATGTGGACTTGAGCTGGGAGCCTAAATTACTAATTAATTAGGCCCTTTAGAGACTAATTCAATAGAAAATAATAGTCCCTTTTAGGATGACCTTTAAAAAGAAGTAAAACACGGCGTGCCGCGCCAAACAAAATTCATAAATTGCGTGGCCCTCATTAAATACTTTATTAAAATAATTTAGAAAGTCGGGACATACCAGTTAACAAATTTCCATGGCCCCCCGCAAAGTTAATAACACGTTAGTCGCTTTAGGAGCGTTCTCTAATAATATTACCCTCTTAAAGTCAGGTGTGCATTTCATGTGACCCAAATCCAAATCCCAAAACGTTGAATAAGAGGTATTGAGGATCCGGGTGCATTTCATGTGACGTGATCCAAAAGCACGCTCTTAAACGGCGTTTACTTTCGTAAAAATAAATTATAAGCGGTAAATAATATTAAAACTGCACTATAGGTCCGAGCATGTATTTAAAACTAGAATTTCAGCCATGTATAATAATTTAAGCGACCGTGCTAGAACCACGGGATTCGGGGGTGCCTAACACCTTCCCTCGGGTCAACAGAATTCCTTACACAGAATCTCTGGCTCGCAGACTCCAATTGGGAAGTCGAATTTTTCCTCGATTTGGGATTTAAATTAAACCGGTGACTTGGGACACCAAAAGCCAATCCTTTCCCAAGTGGCGACTCTAAAAATAGATAAATGATCCCATTTCGAATAATGTCACTTTAAATGGAAAAACTCCCTTATACATTTATCCTTCGGGGTAGGTGTGTAAAAAAGGAGGTGTGACACTTTTCATATAAAAAGAAAGAAAAACTTTAGATATATTGTTGGGTTTTTTATGTATTTAATTAATATATTAAATACTTAAAAGAGGGTGAATGTGAAATGGAGGGAAATAAAATTTTGAGTGAAATTTTAAGTTTCACCCCCTTGGTAAATGGACATTGTCCCATATTGGAAGAGGAAGAGGTTTTTTATGGGTATATAAGTAATTGCTCTTCTTCTAGCTCTTAAAGAGTTGAGAAGAAGGCAAGCTTCGCGCCGTCGTCGTCGTCCCTCGGCTCGGCTTCGGCTTCGGCTTCGGATTCGGATTCGGTCAAATGATCGATTGATTGATTAACTTTTTGGACCAAATTTATTTGTTAATTGTAAAATATTAACAGAAATGTTATTAAATATTTGTTTTAATAACAGAATATTAATATTAAATCCAATCCGTTTTTCTGTTTCGGTAACAGAAAAGTAACTACCCTCTTCAATTTACCCTCTTTATTTTCCCTCTTTATTGTTGAGTAAATGGCCATTTATGTAATGGCATTTATGCTGTGGCCGTTTTGCATAAACAACTGTTGATACCCAATTTTTCCCTATATATATATATTTTCAAAATAACATATGCATGCATATATAAGCATGCAAAAGTGTTTTAGTATTTTTCCTAATTTCTAAAAGATTTTTAAAATCAATTTATTGCCCATTTTAGCAGTACAAAAACCAATAATTATTCCCAAAATTATTTCTTTTTTTTTGGTGAATAACTTATTTTATTCTCATATTTATACCACAATGTAGCTAGGGTAATTTTTATACATTTTTACAAATTTATTTGGNCTGATGCATCCTACTTGTGCATTTATCTGTTTTGGACTTGCATGCTGACCGGCTTTGAATATCTGGGCTATATTGAAAAAAAAGAGAGAGAAAAAGAGAAATAGCAGTGTGGAGAATTAATTACCTATGCTAGAAAAAAAACCAATGGCCAAGTAGTGCCGAAATGCTGCCGGATTTTTGAGAAAATGAAAGAAAAAGAAGAAAAGCAGTTTTTTTTTTTAGTTTGTTTTGTTTGCCAATGGAAAAGTAGAAAGAGTTTTATTTTCAATTAGTTTAGTTTATTTACCGCTAAAAGAAAATATAAAAAGAGTCTTGCTTTCAGAAAAGTGAATTTGCCAACAAAAGCAAAAAAAAAAGGGGTTTTATTTTCAAATTAGGGTGGTTTCAAAATAGTTAGATTTATTTGCCGGAACTACGCTGGTTTGGTACAAACAACAGTGAAATATTAGCAGCTGCAAATGCCAACATAAAGAAAAAAAGAAATTCCCTTGAATTTTGTAGAGGTTAGATTCCTTCTTTGGCCTATAAGAATAGCTTTTTTCTTTCTTGCTGCAATATAATATTTGTTTGAACAGCTCAAACATCTCTCTAGGGAGATAATTCAATATTTGTGCTGTTATTCATGGTCTTGACTCTTGATGAAGTATTGGCGGGTACATTAGTGGAATTTGAAGAGGGTACAATAGACATTGCTCTGAATCTGGAATCAAATAATGTTGGTGTTGTTGATACAAGAAGGAAGTTCTGTAAAAGCAAAGGAAAGAATTGCTAGTGAGGCTTATTTGGGTCGTGTTATAAATGCCCCGGCTAAACCTATTGAGGGTAGGATGAAATTTCCGCTTCTGAATTATGATTAATTGAATCTCCGCCTTGGGTATTATTTCGCGACGTTCCATTATAACGACCCGACCGGTCGTTTCATGAGTTACCGCTCTGTTTCTCCCATTTCTGCTTCTTTATGTGTTGTTCTGTTGTATTTCATCGCGTCGTGTTGGTTAGTTTGGGTTCGGATTGGTTTTGGAGTGGTATGAGACACTTAGTCTCTTATTTGGAAGCCTTGGTTGGAAAAGTCAATCGGAAGTTAAATTGTGAGTGAATGATCTCGGAATTTGGTTTTTATTGTTCGGATAGCTTCGTTAGGTGATTTGGGACTCAGGAGCGTGATCGGAATGTATTTTGGAGGTCCGTGGTAGATTTAGGCTTGAATTGGCGAAATTGGAATTTTGGCGTTTTTCGGTTGGTAGTGGAAATTTTGATATTGGGGTCGGAATAGAATTTCGGAAATTGGAGTAGGTCCGTTGTGTCATTTGTGACATGTGTGCGAAATTTCAGGTCATTCGGATGTGGTTTGATGGACTTTCTGATCGTTTGCAAAATTTGGAAGTTTTGGAATCCTTAGGCTTGAATCCGAGGGTGATTTAGTGTTTCGGCGTTGTTTGAGTGTTCCGAGGGTTGGTATAAATTTGAATGGTGGTATATGACTTGTTCGTATGTTTGGTTGAGGTCCCGGGGGCCTCGGGATGAATTCCGAGGGTTGACGGAAGATTTGGAACTTGAATGGAGATGCAGAAATTTTTCTACTTCTGTTGTTTCCGCACCTGCGAATTGGGGACCGCAGGTGCGTGGAGCTATGCACAGGAGCGGATTTGGGCGCAAGAGCGGGGGTCGGGACCGCATCTGCGATCCCGCAGGTGCGAGACCTGGGTCGTAGGTGCGGCGTCTGAGGATTTAACGAAAAACCGTAGATGCGGTTATGTTGACCGCATGTGCGATAATTTGTCTGCAGGTGCGGAAATGCCTGGGCAGAAACTATATAAACCTGCCTTCGCAAATTTCAGCTTTGTTCCACCATTTTTTAGACGGGTTGAGAGCTTTTTGAGGGGATTTAAAGAGGAATTCAAGGGATAACGCTTGGAGGTAAGATTTTTGAACCCAATACTTGACTCTTTGGCATTATCTCACTGATTAGGCATGAAATTATTGGAAATTAAGGGTTAAAATTGGAGAATTAGGGCTTGGTATTGGAGAGTTTCCATTGGGGATTTGAGGTGCCATTTGGGGTCCGATTTTGATGTTTTTGATATGTATAGACTCGTGGGAGGATAAGGATTCTAGTGGTGTGATTTTTGTCGAATCCCGGGACGTGGGCTCGGGGGTCGGGTTTGGCCAATTTCGGGATTCTTGAGTTAATTAGATTGTTTTCGCTTGGGCCTTGTTCCTTTAGCGCGTATTAATGGTATGATACTGATTTTGGATAGATTTGGAGCATTCGGAGGCCGAGTCGAGAGGCAAGGGCTTCGCGGGCTAGAGTTTGGACCGGTTTGAGCTAAGTAATGATTGTAAATATTGTCCTGACGGTATGAAACCCCGAATTTCACATTGTTGTGCTACTTTGAGGTGATGCACACGCTAGATGACGAGCGTGGGGTCGTGCACGTTGAGGATTTTGACTTGGTCCATCCCGTACGACTATTAAGTCACGTATTTAATTGGAAACTGATTGATATTATTGTATTTTGGAAAGTATTATCATGTTTTGGGTTGAATGTCATATTTGGGCCTCGTGCCAACTGTTTAGACCCTTAGGGGCTTTTTCTACTATTCCTCACTGTTTTGACTTAATATCTGTACTCAGTCATGCTGTATTTTACTGATTTTATAACTTAGCTGTATTTACTCCGTTTGATACTCTAAATGATATTTTGGGCAGAGTATCCGGTTTTTCTGTTGCCCGAGTGGCTTGAGAGGTTTCTGACTGAGAGAGGGCAAGGGCCTGTGTTCTGAGGATATTAGGGGATGGGGCTGCACGCCGCAGCATGTTGTACTGATTTGTGATATATGAGAGGCCGAGGGCCTGATTTGTTATGCCACGAGATGGCTTGTGATAGCGCTTGGGCTGTAAGAGCCCCTCCGGAGTCTGAACACCCCCAGTGAGCGCGGGTACCCAGTGTGAGTGATATGATATTGCCCGAGGGGCTGTTGTTGTTTCGTGTTGTTGCCCGATGGGCTGATTACGAGCGATTGTGAGATAGCCCGAGGGGCTAGTTCTGTTGATATTTTTGCCCGAGGGGCGGTTTATAGTACATGTTTTGCCCGATGGGTTGTTTACGTTTCTATCATTTTACTCATTGTTTTATTCACTTGTTTGAAGCTATTGAAAGATGTTTTTAAAAGAGAAAGAGTTTTACTGAAACTGAGTTTTTATGAGATAGTTGATTTCTGGACTGTTTTGGAAATGTACTATTTTTGTTGTAATGTTATGACGTGAGATTATCTGTTTTACAACTGCTCAGCTGCTTTTACTTTTATTACTTACTGGGTTGGCGTACTCACATTACTCCCTGCACCTTGTGTGCAGATCCGGGAGTTGCGGGTCGCGATAGTGAACATTGATTGTCCATTCATCAGGATTTTGGAGTCGACAAGGTAGCTGCATGGCATTCGCAACCCTGTTCTTCTCCCTCATATCTTCCCTAGCTTTATATACTATGGTTTTCCAGTCTTGTTTAGACATTATTGTTTTGAGACAGAGTTGTAGTTGCTCGTGACTTGTGACACCCCGATGTTGGGCTTGTGTATTTATTCCGCACTGGTTGTTTAGACTAATATTATGAGACTCCTTGTTAATTAATGGCTTAAAAAAATGACTTTTATTGAATAATGATTTGATTCGGGAATAGTGTCGGCTTGCCTAGTTTCACGATAGGCGCCATCACGACCGGATCAGTTTTAGGGTCGTGACATCCATATATGGGCCTCTTCAAATGCTATTGATTCGATGATCCCTATAGGACGTGGTCAGTGAGAATCAAGGGAAAACGAGAGAAAAACTAGTAATGAGGTTTATGAATGTGTACGGTCGAGATCGAATGCCTTCGATCTATACACTTGGGAGACCGTCCGAAGTCCGAGTCCGAGTAAGGCCAGGTTTGAGCTCGAGGGACCAGACTCGAGTTCGAAGGCGACGCACGATGGATACCGAGGTCGGGTGTGTTCTACCCCAAAATAGTAACATTATGGATTTGTACCGGAGCGAGCTAGATTCCTGCCACATCCCCAAAATCATGGCGCAAATTACGGAGTAGGATCGTACAATTCCGTACTAGACGGTTAGACAGCTGTACCAAGAATATTCCCTGCTGTTAATAAAAATATTCCTTATTTAGGGTTCCCCTATTATATAAGGGGGACCTCAATCATTTGTGAGACCATCTTTTTCTGAGAAAAGAATATACTCTTTACCTTTTTGCCTGTTGTTCATCAGAATTGTCCCTTAGCTTGATTATTCTTACTTTGATTTTCTTACCTCATTGTTCTTACTGCCTTAAGCCACCTCGAGGTCACCGTCTCGAGGTCACTGCTGATAACTAATGTTGGTTTGACTCACTTCTATCTTTCATTTCTACTTTATATTTATTGATTATGAATTGGTATTGAATTAAATCACATATCCTTAAAACCACAAATCAAGTTTAATTGTTGCTCGTATTTTTTGAGGTAAACAGTTTGGTGCCCACCGTGGGGCTAAAGAAAATAGTGATTATTTCTTTACCGATTCTCGTTACACACGTTGTCTTTACACTTTTTCTTGTCGAGATTTTTTGATTTTCAGGCTTGAACATGTCTAGCACACAAAATGCACATGTTCATGACAGTGAGTCTCTTGGAGAAAACAACGGTATAGGGGTCGGTGTACCACCCGTAAACCCTGAGGGAGTGCCAAATATGGAGCTAGTTGATATCGGTTCGCATAACGCTCTAGACACGGATGCAGGCACGGACCCCATAGGGAATGCACGCAAGGAAGCTCGACCAAAGGACCAAGGAACGCCAGGAGTAGGAGATGGGGGAGTCAGTCTCCAAGTGATATTCGAGATGTTGGAGGCTCAGCAAATCGCCATCGCTCAACTTCAAAGTCAAAATAAAACCCTGAGCGTAGCTGAACATGAAAACAATCAACGTGCTGAGCCAACGCAGAGAGATCAAATGAAAACGACTCGGGGACTGACCCCAAGATTATGAAAATGCTCGAAAAGCTCACTAAGAGGATTGAGTCCGGGGAAAAGAAAATTGAAGACAATGATAAAAAAGTGGAGACCTATAACTCCTGAGTAGACCAGATACCGGGGGGCACCTCCAATTTTGAAAGGTTTAGACGCCAAGAAATTCATACAGAAACCATTCCCTCAGAGTGCGGCACCGATGCCCATTCCCAAAAAGTTTCGCATGCCCGACATACCCAAATACAACGGAACAACAGACCCTAACGAACATATTACTTCACACACCTGTGGGATCAAAGGAAATGATTTGAATGATGATGAAATCGAGTCAGTGTTGTTGAAAAAGTTTGGGGAAACACTCTCAAAAGGAGCTATGATTTGGTATCACAACTTAGCTCCTAACTCTATTGACTCATTTGCTATGTTAGCGGACGCCTTCGTTAATGCCCACGCCGGGGCCATAAAGGTGGCCACGAGGAAATCAGACGTCTTCAAAATTAAGCAAAGGGACGACGAGATACTAAAGGAGTTCGTGTCCCGGTTTCAGATAGAAAGAACGGAATTACCTCCGGTCTCCCATGACTGGGCGGTACAGGCCTTTATGCAAGGTCTGAATGAAAGGAGTTTGATCGCTTCTTGGTAGTTGAAACAGAACTTGATTGAATATCCAGCTATGACATGGTCGGATGTGCACAATCGTTATCATTCAAAAATCAGGGTCGAGGAAGACCGGTTGGGAGCCCCCTCGGGTTCAGTGTATCCTAACAGACTCGCGACCAAGCCCCCTAGGGACAAAGACCTAAAATCGAGATTCAACAAAGAGCAGTATCAGCCGCATGCCGATCAAAGGAACAACGGCCCGAGTCATAACACTCCCCAAAGTGATCGATGAAACGATCGAGGTCAAAGCTCTCGGGGACTCGTGATCAAAAGCGGATCTGACAAGCACTCCGACCCCACAGAAGCTCCTCAATTATCAGAATACAACTTCAACATCGATGCATCAGGGATTGTCTCCGCTATTGGGAGAATTAAAGACACCAAGTGGCTCAGGCCCATACAGACCTATCATTCTCAAAGAAATCCGAACTTGATGTGCAAGTACCATGGTACACATGGTCATCAGATAGAAGATTGCAGACAGCTAAGGGAAGAAGTGGCTCTCTTGTTTAACGAGGGTCACCTTCGAGAATATCTAAGTGATCGGGCTAAGAACAAAGAAAAATGAGCAAGAAGAACCACAGCATGTAATCCACATGATCATTGGCGGAGTCGAGTACCTCAACGACCTATATTCAAGCACACCAAAGTATCAATCGCAAAAGAGAAACGGACTCGGAGCTATGTGCTCGAGGACGCCCTACCATTCTGTGACGAGGAAGCATAGGACGTATACCGGCCTCACAACGACACCCTGGTAATCTCTATCATTTTAAATAAAGTTCAAGTTAAATGTGTTTTAGTGGATCCAGGTAGCTCAGCGAACATAATCAGATCGAGGGTCGTGAAACAATTCGGCCTGCAAGATCAGATTGTACCTGCGTCCCAGGTGCTAAATGGCTTCAACATGGCAAGAGAAACAACAAAGGGAGAAATTATCTTGCTAGTAAACGTAGTCGGGACCATACAAGACACCAGGTTCCAAGTCATCGAAGGTGACATGAGGTATAACGCACTCCTTGGGAGACCATGGATACACAACATGAGGGCAGTGCCTTCGACTCTCCATTAGATGATTAAACTCCCGATAGAGGAAGGATTGAAAACAGTCCATGGAGAACAGCATGCTGCAAAAGAGATATTTGCAATCGAGAAAGTGGTGCCGATGCTGGAACCCTTGGCCTCGGAGAAGTCGAGCTCCAAAGGTAAGCAGGTGGCTAAGTAGCAATCACAACTCCAAGCCTCGACGGAAGAAGATTAACAGGTAACCGAAGGCGAGAAGGGAACTCCCCAGCTCCTCGAACCTTCGTTGTTCCCGAGAAGCTCGATGCTGCCAAGTCAACCACTCAAGAGAAAGGTACACCTAGGAACGAGATTAACCCTCGAACTCAGGAAAAAACTCGCTTAGTTTCTTATTGATAATATGAATTGCATTGCTTGGTCCCTTTTAGATATGACAAGGATTCCGTCGGAGATCACCATACATAGGCTGCGCAATAGTCCCAGGTTTAAACCAGTGAAACAAAAAGAGAGGCCCTCAGTTCGAGAAGCCTCGTACCAACATCCAGTCGATCGGATGTTCAAAGAACAAACAGGTAAAATAACGAAAGCCTATATTGATGATATGATTGGTTAAGTCCCTGTGCGCAGAGGACCATTTTAATTCATTTGCAGGAAACGGTCAACGTTTCAGGGCGATGAGACACGAAGCTCAACCCAGAGAAACGTGCCTTCAGTTGGCACGGGTAAGTTTCTTGGCTTCATGGTGTCAAATCGGGGCATCAGAATCATCCCTGACCAGGTCGAGGCTTTCGAAGACATCACGATCACGGATAGCAAAGGCTCATTGAGCCCTCAGAGTCGCTGGTAAAGGATCTTACAAGCTCGACACGATGGAAGCTCTCAAAGGCTCGTGATCTCGAAGACACCCTTTTTACACGAAGGCCTTAGGTTTTAAAGCATGCGTTGCACTCTTTTTCCCTTGGCTCAGATTTTGTCCCAAATGGGTTTTACTGGCAAGGTTTTTAACGAGGCAACAACTATGTGCCGCCTAAGAAGAACTCAACAGTATCCAAGGTTTCTTTTTAATCAACCTCGAATACTGGGGGGCATCACCCTCGGAGGTTATATTGTCAAGGAAAATACTTCATGCCTAAGAGAACCTCGATAGGAAAATTTTGTAATAGGCCAAACGGTCAGTTGAACCGTGTCCATATAGTAATCAAGCCCCGACAGCAAAGCATGTACGCATGTATCAATTCTATTAATATAAAAAACACTTTGTGTCTCAAAGAAGTCTACTATTACACGAACTCTACACTCATAATCCTACGGGAAACGACTCAAGAGCCAAAGCATAAAAGCAAGTCAGTACATCCGAGTCATCAAAAATTCGGACTTATGAGACCTCAAAGAGGCAACCCCTCGAAACAAAGGCCAAGGCCAATATGCTTGGGGACTAAATTTTCGGACAAGTTCGGGAATTTGTCGGGGAACAAATCCAAGTGATATACCTGAAGGATACGACCATACTAGAGACTATGGTCATATGAAAGCTACAGCCAAAATAATGCAGCTCGGAGACGTCCAACTTCCGCTATAAATCAAAGGCCTTCAAACATTGAAAAACCGGTTAAATCGGGCTACCCTCAGCAAAAGCAAACTATGAAGGGCTTCGATAAATTCAGCCCCCGAAAAATCTGAGGGCCTCGATATCGGCCCTCGTAACATCCAAGAGTTTCGATAACATCGGCCTTCGGAGATACCTCAAGAGGTATTGAATTATGTTTACACAAACAAATCACTAATAAGGTTCCGATATGTCGAACTTCGAAAAAACCTACGGGTGCAAAAAACACATGCTAAGGCATAATTAAATTTTCACAAAGTCTTTTAAGACAAAATGAGGAAAAAATTATATAGCCATTCTAAGGGGCCGAATCGGCCCAACTTAAAGAGCCTAAGGGCCGATATACAAGATCCCAAGGGACAACTTAAAGAGCCTAAGGGCCGATATATAAGGGCCTAAGGGCCAACTTCGAAAGGCTTAAGGGCCAAAAACATATTATATGAGACTCCGTTCTCACTCGACCCGGACTCAAGTGTCACGGTATCCCGAGCTTGAGTGGGATCGATTTAAAATTGGCTCAAGGATTACTATTTCTGTCAATAAGGATCTAAGGGTTTACTATATCCCGAGCCCAAGCCAATTCCAGGACCAATCATTCAAGTTATATGAAAGAGGGATCCCATAAATCAAAACAATATGAAATCCAGCACAAGTCGGAAATGAGATAAAGAATTCCTATTATATTTCCAAAAGATGATTACAGGGGATGTTTTCACAAGGGATACTTGCACAAAAACAAAATAAGGAAACCTAAAACTACTTCGGAGTCACATTTTCGGCTGTCGCATCCTCGGGAGCCGCATCTTCGAAAGCCTCATCCTTGGAGACTTCACCCTCGTCTCCTCCACTCTCGGAGCCACTGGCTGAATCACCCTCATCGGAAAGTAAAGCGGCAGCCTCTTCTTCCAAAATCTTTGCCCTTTCAATATCGGCGGAGAGACCGAAGCTGCGAGCGTGTACCTCCTCGAGGGTAGCCCTCCGAGATTGATGCCTAGCATGATCAAGTGCACTCGATAACTTAACTTCTGCTGTAGAAGAGATCTCCTTTGCCCGAGCATTAGCCGCTTTAGCATCGGCTCGGTACGAAGATATAATTGCCTCAACATCAGATCTGGCCTTAGCCAACTCAGTAGCGGATTTAGCTCTAAGCTCCTCGATGTCGCGGCCTCGAGCTAGGCTCTCCTCCTTCACACTTTGAAACTGACGTTCGAGGGAAGCCAACACTTCTCGAAGAGTTTCTTTATCAGAGGTGAGATTGTCTATGCTTTGACTCCACCCCAAGGTCTCGGCCTCTTTCATCTTAAGCTCCTCCTGAAGCTGCGCCACCAAGTCGGCCTCCTGATAAAACTGCAAAATTAAAGGTATTAGACATCAAAACAAGCAAGTTCATAACAGGCCCTCGAAGGCTATATTACCTTCTCAACATACTCGGCCCGTCCTTGGTAAGCCTGGATCAATTCAACTCGAAGATCGTTGATCTCCACCTCTTTCTTAACATAGAGGGTTTTAAGATCGCCCCTTTCTTTCGAAATCTTTTTAAGCTCAGCCTCACATCGAGCAAGATCAGTTCAATACTTGGAAAATGCCTTTTTGTGAAGCACCACAGCCTTAATAAAAAAGGAGGAAAGATTGATTTAGAACAACAAAAACATAGGGCAGGCATAACAAACAGAAAACTCACTTGTTTGAAGAGTCTGCGAGCCTCATCAAAAATGAAAGAAGCATCTGGGTCGGGGCCATCTTCAAGACCTGCAAGGCATTCTCGAAAGATGTCATGTCCTTCATGGCTTGCTTCCACTTCAGAAGACCTCATATTCTGAGCGTCTCAAATTTGCCCCTAGGAGAACTCTAGGCCAGGAGGTGAATCATCTACATTGATTACCCCAAATGATACACTCGGGGCGTTATCTTTATTTTGAAGAGGCTCGGGACTGGGCCGTTCGGCCTCACCCTCCAAATGGCCTCCTAGGCAAGGTAACTTTTTCTGCACGACAGCTCGAGGACTTTATTTGAACTCCCCTCGGAGATTTCTTCGACTCTGGAATGAGCCACATCGATCTTCACCGGCTCGACGGACTTCGAAGCACCGACATTTTTTCTTTCACGGGCTACCAACAGGCAGTCGTCATCTTCTTCTTCCTCCTGATCCCGAAGGTGTTGGGCCGTTTCTGGATATAAGGCCGCCGTATCGACCCTGGATCTTCGAGCCACGCTCTTCTTAGGCTTCGGGGGATTTGTGGGCGACTCTCTTTTTCTCTTTCTTTCTTTAGAAGACTTCAGAACTTCTTCTTCATCATCCGGAGCCGGCCGCATAGCAACGGCATCTCCAAGACCTATACAAAACCGAAGTATATATACCATAAAGGAAGTACAAGAAAGCAAGCAAGGGAACTCACCATGGTTTTTGGCCTCCCATCGACCCTTGGCCAAATCTCGCCAGCAACGCTGCGAATAAGAGGAAGCGGAAGTCAGCTTTCGGACGCAGCCTGCAAGGTCCGGGACCCCACCAGGAAACTAACTAGTGGCTCCGCCATCGGAAAGGGGTTAGATCAAAGAGAAGGATAAAACTGAGAAAAGAAAAGAAAACAGGGTATAAACCTGCTATGTACTTACGCTTCATGTTCCACTCCTCGGGGAACGACATCCAATCAGCAGGAATCAGGTCGGAGGTCCTGACTCGGACAAACCGGCTCATCCACCCTCGGTCTTTGTCCTCGTCGATGCTACGGAAGAGAGATTTCGAGGATCGGCGTTGCAATTTTATCAGGCCACCACGATAAAGTCGAGGACTCAGTCTGATCAGATGGTCAAGGGTAAAAGACATTCCCTCGACATGGCTCAAAAAGAACCTGATCGGGTAAATGATTTGCCAGAATGAGGGGTAGATCTGACCAAGCGTCACTCGGTATCGTTGGAAAAAGTCAAGGATAACTGGATCTATGGGACCCTGAGCCAGAATTGCAGGACCTAGTGTGAATGGGTAGGTATATACGCTTAAGTACCTATGTAGTGATGTCCTCCTCGGAGGAAGGAATCACTACTTCCTTTTTCTCCCACTTTCAGTCTTCCCTTACTTGCGCAAGCTCATCCTTGGTTATCAAACAAACGTACCGAGACATGGGCTCACATCGGCCTGGTGTCGACACAGGTTTTTCGATTTTGAAATCGGATGTTATTTCACACGGCGGGGGGATGCACTCCTCAATACGAGGAGGCACCACCGGTTTGCCCTTGGTCGGTCGAGAAGATGAAGAAGCTCTTTCTTTTTGGGGAACCGGATTAGAGGTTTTAGCCATCACAATACGGAAATTGAAGAAAAAGGAGAATGTTGATAGAAAAATAGAAGAAAAGGAAGAATTCAGGGAAATTGAAAGAGCTAACGAGACTTTGAGAACAATATGAGAATAAAGTTTGCAAAGGTGTGATGTTATCTGTTTATAGGGGTCTTATAACCGTACTTTGGAAGCCAAAAGGCCGACCGTCAGCCGCCTCCAATTAATGACTTTGGGAACCGCACAAAAAGTAACTTTTCAGTCACTTCAGTCGCTGATGTCACGAGATTGGCGTCAGGATCGAGGCGTAGAAGATTAATCCATTTTTATCAACCTATTTCGAGTTCGAGCAAGTGCTAGCTCGACTACTGAGCAGACGGGCTACCAGATTTTGAGAAAATTCTCACTCGGGGACTGTCTACAAAGCCTAAGGGCTAACTTTAATTCAAATTCGAAACCTTGCTCTCACTCAGCTCGAACTCAAGCATCGGTGTCTCGAGCTCGCATCAAATCAACTTAAGCCTGGCTCGAGGGTTAACAAAAACCCAAAGGGGTATTATATTGATCAATTAAAACCTAAGGGTATATTATGTTCTGAGTCCATTGATCGAGCCAGTCACCAAAGTTATGCCATTGAATTTTTTCGTAGATAAAGATGGAATGAAAAATTCAACACGAGCCAAAAGTAAAACAAAGTATCCTTTTATATTTCCAAGAGATGGTTACAAAATATAACTATAATATCCATGAAGGGTATTCACACAGGAATAAAGAAACAAGAAACAAAGGCCAACAACCTAATCTACTCTTAAGGCCGCGTCCTCGAGAGCACCATCTTCGGGAACCTCCTCCCCGGGGACTCCACTTCTGATCTTTGAAAAATGTTTGTACGCCCGAAGAGATTTAGGGAAGAAAAACCTCGATGAATATAACTATATTACCAGCAACAAGGATTGAGCATTCCGTTGAAACTTTGGGATATAATCCGCTAAAAAGGGAGTAGCACCGGAAGATGTAGATTCACCTTCTATCACAAGAAAAATCAAAAGGGTTGCAAGATGTACGAGCAACGATCCAAGAATGTTCATCCTTGGGACGTTGCGCCGGTATAGGATGCAAAAGTTAGTAGACGATAGTGCCACCCCATTCCATGGAGAGCAAAAGGAATGAAGTGCTACACCAGGTTGAAGTTAAGAGAGATGAGCAGCAGCGAAAAGTTCGCGTATTTTCTAATGCGAGAAGGATTCGGCGTCCTTCTCACGTTGTTTCAAATCGAAGCTTTGAGAAAGAGAACCTTGGCATAACTGGTAAAATTGCTGTCATGTGACCTTGTGTTCACAGGTTCGAACCATGAAAATAGACGATTAAAGAAGAAGCAAAGAAGGAAAAAGATCAAAAGTAGATAAAGATGAGTAAAGTATAGTTCTTAGTAACAGAATAACCTCCTATTTATAGGAAGGCGGTGACGGATCGGCGGGGCTAATGGCCAACCAACATTGGCACACATTTGATGTTTTAGGGAAGAGCCCCGACGTGACATCTCCGGTCATTTCAAGCGCCTACGTCACGGGCGTGACATCATCATGAGAAGCTCGGGGAGGTCGAGATGCAAATCGTTTCTTATCATCTTATTCTAAGAAACGCGGGGACTATCTGTGTACGGTCAAGATCGAATGCCTTCAATCAATACACTTGGGAGGCCATCCAAAGTCCGAGTCCGGGTAAGGCCAGGTTCGAGCTCGAGGGACCAGACCGGAGTTCGAAGGCGACGCACGATGGATACCGAGGTCGGGTGTGTTCTACCCCGAAATAGTATCGCTATGGATTTGTACCAGAGCGAACTAGATTCCTGCCACGTCCCCAAAATCATGGCGCAAATTACGGAGTAGGATCGTACAATTTCGTACTAGACGATTAGACAGCTGTAGCAAGAATATTCCCTGCTATAAATAGAAATATTCCTTATTTAGGGTTCCCCCATTATATAAGGGGGACCTCAATCATTTGTGAGACCATCTTTTTCTGAGAAAAGAATATACTCTCTACCTTTTTGCCTACTGTTCATCAGAATTGTCCCTTAGCTTGATTATTCTTACTTTGATTTTCTTACCTCATTGTTCTTACTGCCTTAAGCCACCTCGAGGTCACCGTCTCGAGGTCACTGCTGATAACTAACGTTGGTTTGACTCATTTCTATCTTTTATTTCTACTTCATGTTTCTTGATTATTAATTGGTATTGAATTAAACTACATATCTTTAAAACCACAAATCAAGTTTAATTGTTACTCATATTTTTCGAGGTAAACAATGAACTCAAAAGTAATATGCAGATATATCTAATTGAACTAGTTAGTTTATTCAAAAGAAACACATTCTCGTAGATAATTTCAAGAATTGGATATTGTCATCAAATTACCCTCTTTAAGTTACTGCCATGTGATAGCAATGGGACTTCTAACTATATGTGTTCTTGAAAACCAAACCAGTGATCCAAATGTTGAATCACCAGCACTCCTTTTTCCCCTTGCAACAACTCTCATTTTATATCTCAGCTTCTGACCCTTCTTCTGAAATTTTAGAATTTTTGGCTTCACTGTAACTGATACTCCACTAGGTGCATTCACTTGTACAACATAAGTACTCATAGGGTTCCCAACATTTGTCACACTTCTTTTAAATGTTTGGATCAGATTTCGCCTCTTGCTGTCGAAAAGTACAGCAAAAGAAGGGTAGTTTAGATCACCAGGTGATTTTGAGGCATGAGTAGGACAAGTATAATTCTTTCTCAATAAAAGGGCTATTTGAGAAGAGTTGTAGTTTAGGCTACAGATATATTGCAGGTAATCCTCGGTTGAGATATCGTATATAAGGCCTGGATTAGAAGCCTTTTCAGGATCAACATGTCCTGAGCCAATGGCAAAAGGGGTAGCTGATATTGAAGTCTCAGAAACAGCATCTGCAATTGGAGTTCTTTTTTTGTCAAGGGTATAAGCAGTTGTCATTAAAGCCGACTTGATTGCTGCTGGTGACCAATCTCTATGGACAGACTTAAGTAATGCAGCTAGTCCACTGACATGAGGGCAAGACATGGAAGTGCCTGAAAGAATGTTGAATTGCACGCTTCTCTTATCGCTCTTTAGCATTGATGGGCTGATATTTGGAGGCCAAGCAGCTAGTATGTCCACTCCTGGAGCGGTAACATCCGGCTTGATAATGTCCGGTCCAGCTGCACTAGGTCCTCTAGAGGAAAATGCAGCCACTATTGGTGCACGGTTGCCATAAACTGTACCCTCAAATTTGATTGAAGCTGTGGCAGTTTTCGTCGAGTTAATGTAACTTTTGATAGCAATCCCAGCTGAAGCTCCTAAAGATGTGCCGGGCAACACATGAGGATCGGCATAAAGTTCTTCACCTTCTTCATCTCTATTTACCATAATCATTCCAGCTCCACCAGCTATTTTCACTTGCTCTCCCTTTTCAGCTCTGGCATTGAGTCCTTTGTCACAGACAACAATCTTGCCTTTGACTAATCTTGAAGATAGAGTCCCATTGGTGCAAAATTCAGCACCTTCTCCCCCTGCTGTTCTGCCATAAACAAGTTGCAATTGTTTTGTAGGCTTACCTTGGTACAATGAAGCTCCTTTAAAAACATGTCCATCTCCAAGCTTGACAATAGTTGGAAAGCTACGGTCCAGAGAGCTCGCGGCAACAGTCATAATCCAAGGTGCTGCATTGCCAACACTTGAATTCAAAGGCCCTGAGTTTCCTGCTGAGCATGAAACAAAGACCCCATGTTGGACTGCACCAAATGCAGCAATAGCTATATTATCGGCATAAAATGGCTTTGGGAAACCTCCTAAAGAAAGTGACAATACATCCACCCCATCAATAACAGCTTGATCAATAGCTGCTAAAATGTCAGCACTTGAGCAGCCTTGTATGTAACATGCTTTGTAAACTGCAATTCTTGATCCATAGCTCATACCACCAGCTAAGCCTTTACCCAAACCAAAAAGATTTGCACCCATGACAAGATTTCCAGCTGCTGTTGAAGCAGTATGCGTTCCATGGCCTTGTGAGTCACGCGGTGATCTATAATCTTCTGTTTCATTGATTTTCCCTGCAGCAGCTTCATACCCTTTAGAGAAAATCCTTGCACCAATAATCTTCTTATTACAATTTGATGGCGAAAACCGCGTTCCAGCCTCACATTTGCCTTTCCAACGAGAAGGCACCGGTGGCATGCCAGAATCGCGGAAACTTACATGTTCAGGCCAAATTCCAGTATCGATCACGCCAACGATCACATCAGAAGTCAAATTAGAAGCACTCCAAAGTCCACTGCCACTTTTCAGCCCAAGAAACTGAGGTGAATGAGTGGTGTGTAGGCTTAACATTTCATCTGGCATTGCTGTAAGGAATCCATCAACTTGTTTTAGTAATTCAAGTTGTTTCTTGGATAGTTTTGCTGAAAAACCTGAAATGGCTTTTTCATATACGTAAAGAAGTTGAGGAGGTTTCTCTTCTTGTTCCTCTTCACCATCAGTAGAGAGTTCAGTTATAGAACCAATAATATTATCATACCATATTTTGGAAGTTCCAACATAACTGTCGAATGATGTGATCCTGGTCTTATCCATATGAACCAAATATACATCTTGTTCTGCTAAAGCAGTTGAAACCACTGCAGCTATAAATGCTAACAACAATATGCAGTTCCTGAACTTCATCTTCACTGCCAAAACTGGGAAGAAAAGTAAAGAAATATAAGCAAAGGGCTTAGATACACCTCTTATTTATAACAATAGTGGATTCTAGTGGCGATTTTACTGATCAAAGGTTGGCAGACAGGAAAATTAAATACTCCGTACGAAAGCATTCAATATTTGAAGGATTTACATGAACTGAGTTACTGTGAATTGCAGTTACTACTTCCTGTGACCAAAAGCTAAAACTGTGCACTCTAATAGGGACAAGACAATGACACCATTTAAATATCAGTAACACATTTTAATACAAGGAATGATGTGATCTACCTTAAAACAAAAGAAGAAAAAGGATATTAAAGTGAGAATACTATTGTAACTAAGATAAACAATCAATTTGTTAGTACTCTTTGAAAAGGGAGTGTTTTGAACTGTCAATGAAGGAGTTTCTTGTAATATAAATGAGAGATATTACTTATTATGGACCATCAACTATTCATCTAAAAGTTGTTCAAGAAAGAGAACTGATGAAGCCATACTCGTGAAGTAATAAATACAACCATGGTATTGAGCCAACCACAAACCACTACAGCAGACTTCTTGTTAGAGCTCACATCTGAGGTTGGAAATGTGAAGCCATTAAAGCTACCTAGTTGTACTAACTATATAGCACGAATCATATGATACAACTCGTGTTTCATAATTGAAAGGAAACTGGTGAACTTGTTACTACCTAAAAGGTTCTTGACAGCCCTTAAACACAGGGCATCTTTACAAAGGTCTACCTAAGTTGTGTCAGTGGCGAATCAAGATTACACACAAGTTCACAACCAATACTGGTGAAGTCAAGAATTTCGCTAAAAGTGTTCAAAATGTAATATTGTATATATGTATAAAAATAATATCTGACCTATATACACAATATATATAATTTTTCGGCGAAAGGGTGTCAACTGATGAGACCTATAAAAATAGTATCTGACCTATACGCAACAGGTGGAACAAGGGTGGATTGATATATATAGTGAAATAAGGGAGGATTCATATTGATATGGTGGGATCGGTTTGCGCGCCGCAACAGGTGAAATAAGGGTGGATTGAACAAGTCAGCTCATTTCATTCTACTCTGCCACTAGACAGAACAAGTTCGGTTAAATCCACTGTGTCTAAACCTTATATATGTACGGAAATATAAAAATAGGCATATATAAATAGCAGAACCTACTAATTTTAAATTCTGAATCTGCCACGAGTTGTGTATATATGTTGGATTGCTATAATGCTAACATGCATAGAACATAGTATATTTTAGGCCATGACTTACAGAACCAAAATTGAACTAGTCCTTAAATATATGCATGAGGTTGGTAGATGCTTCATAATCCACCTTAGTTTGTGCATGGTGTTGTCAAAATGCACAGAGAGGAAGAAAGAATACAAGGAGAAGACATACCTTTGTTTTAGGATTCAGGATAATTGAAGGAATACTGTGGAATAGCTGAAGGTTGATGGAAATTTTAAATAGGCCAAGGGAAAGAGTGTGATAACATTGACAACTTATGTCACTTCATTGTGCTAGCAACAAAAGGGAAAAAAAGAAAAGCAATCTTCCCATTCCCACTTTTAACTAATTCCCTTTTTTTTCAAGAATGCACGCCTCCTATATAAAAGAAGGACAGTATATTTTTATTAAAAAAAAAAAAAGATGAAAATCTGATTAAACAATTGAAAACAAAGAGAGATGGAGTAATGCTGGCTTTTAGGAACTTGCTATAGTGCTATATAATGCAATGGAGATTGTTTTGGAATTTGGACCTTTCGTGCAATCATTGTTCAAAGATGTTGTATTTCTTATTAATTGGGTCACTTAAAAATGGCGATTCAAACATAATTAATTAGACCCCACCTAAAAAGATGTTACTTCATCTTTGTTCGTATAATTATCTTTTAAGATTCTTTTTTTTTTTTTTTTTGCATTATTTTTTAAAAAGACATTTAATAGAGTTTTAATCATAACAGTGTTTGTCTAGATTATCATTCATCTATCTCATAAACGTCTCATTTTATTAACACTCCACTAATTTGAATGACTTTTTCTTTATGTAAAACGTTAGCTACCTATCCCTTCGGGGATGACCCAGTTGGTTTGGAGGGGGTTATCTACGATGACCTGGGATTGATCCACCCTCAATGCCTTCTGGGCCTGAGCATGTCGTACAGGGCTTGCCAGCGCGGTTTACATCCCATGTGTGATTTGCAGGTTATTACACAGTGGGGGTTTTACCCAGTGTGCACAGAGTGCTCACCCGAAGAGCAGAGGCTGTAGTGGCTGCGGATTTTCCTGAGGTTAAGAAAAAACGTTAGCTACCTTGAAACAAATTCAATTCTATAAAATGACTATAATATATTTAAGATCAGATGTAGTAATATTTTTTAACATGGGTTAATCTTTTGTCTTTATGATTTGATGCCAGAAAACATTCGGTGACGGCCCTCATAAATGTGGCAATCTAATTGCTGTTTCGTAACTGTATGTGTTTGACTTAGAGGTGTGGCTTCTTTTTTCTTTGTTTTTCCTTGTGTTTGTAACCAACCAAAATGTGAGAATAATCATGGGGGTGGCAAAAACATTTAATGTTGCTCGGCAGGTTTTAGGTTTTGGTCAGCTCCAATACCTTGCATTCTTACTTGTACCAATTATCAGGCTGAAAATCTGTATAATCATAGTTGACCTTTGTTGCTTAAATTGTATTTTATTACTTTTGTGTTGAATGGTACTTTCAAGATTTCAATTATTTGGACAGCAAGCAACAAACCGTGTTGCCTCTTTGGTTTTGCTAAAAAATTATTGTGATGCTTTAATTGTAATTCATGCATGCTTGAAAATATTGTTTCGACAAATATATATATGATTCGATCGCGTATATAAATTTCAAGATCTACTTGATATTTTATATACGCACTTTCGCGCTGATAAACGGATTTGTGCAATACCAACCGCGATTAACGTCAATATTATTATTTTATTATTAATTTTTGGAAGAGGAGATAGGAAAGGAAATTACAAGGTAGAAAAACAAACTCTCACCAAGTGAAAATTTAGATAACCAATCAACTGAGCTACTAATTAAGATATATTCCCAACAATTAACCTTAATATAAAGTTGTAGTTACTCTATATAAATGATTGAATGGATGTTTAGTGAAACTTTCTACCATGAGTTTTATGTGAAGAGAGTCACAAAAGCAAATTATAAGTTTAGAACTCTCTCTCTCTCGCACACACTAACAATCATATACTTAAAGTTTTCAAGGACTCTTAGTGTAGAGATCTTGTGAACACGTTAGGACTGCTGTTCTTAGATAATTAGAGGTTTTAGCCTCCTAACACTTACTAGCTGTGATTAGGAGATATATACCATAAAACAAAGATAGAAATTAGTTGCTTATAACCATGTTGATTATTCTAATTAATGCCTTATGCTAATAAATAAACTCCCATGGCTTGGTATGATTGGCCTTTGGCGCCGAAAAAAGCTAGAAGGATAAAGTACAAAATTAACGCATGCTTGTTCGGTTACTCTATAGTTGGAAAATTTGAGTGCTGCCAAAATAAAGAAGGCTCTTGATTTTTGGACCATAATTTTGTTTGTGCCCCTAAACCTAACCCCTTCTTTTGTTTTCATCATTTGCATGCTATCTTTGGCACTTTTCTTGCACTACACGGGTGGTAAAGCATGACACCATTTCGGCCTTTTCTCGGGACCAAAATTATAGCTCATGATATATATGGAACATATACCGTGAATGATTAATTAACTTATATACACTAGTGTAACAATTTTTTACATTATGATAAGCGTGATTTTACTTGTCGTAACTTGTAATAGATGCATATTTTATATATCTTGTAATTATTTATCATATATCGTTACTTGTAAGTATATATGTTTTAGGTGATCTGAGAGTGTATGGATGTATATGAGCTATACTCTACTGTGATATAGCTATAGATAATACCTAACACTAGACACAATAGTGGGTTTGGTTAGTGCTGCGCATATGGCGACAATCATTGGAATCTTCTGTTCTGTCCACTTAGCGATATGCCATTTCTTTTATGCTGAAAAGAAGCCACACAAAGCTTTGTTGCACTCAAAGATGTGCTGAACAAAGAAAAGTATAGAATTGGAAGTGTTCAAGAAATCACTATTGGTTGTGGTGGCCTATCATTTCTCTGTCTGACTCGTGTTGGCTGTGCAGTTGCTTTTTCATCCTTTTTTTTAGTCTGTCAATTTATTTTGGTGGAGACTGTTGGGAAGAGGGGTATGTGAAAAGTTGAGTATAAGGGCGTAATTGATTTAATTAGTTGGATAATCAATAAACTAATTCTCAATATGTCCGTGAAGTCGACTATATATATAAATCTTTATATCATTCAACATGTATAAGTACACATTGGATTTCTATAATTAGACTAGCTTTTCAAGTCTAGCATCGGCTATACATTCGCGTAGAAAATGATTTTATAGAGATTTGTTGGATGGCTTTTATATGTAAACAAGGGTTGATAAATCATTCATTTGGTTATTTTTGGGATGATAATGACCTATTTAAGTCATTGGTTCAAATTTGATAGTAAAATAATTACGCGCAATCATTCTAGATAATGCTTGCAACTGTCGTATCTACGGCAGGAAATGATCAATGAACTTCGTATTGTCAATTATCTCCTCTATGGAAATGGCACATCAATCCAAGAATTTTCTGACACAAGTATTCAACTAATTCGGACTTGTTTGCAAAAATGAAAACAAAAGTAATTATGTGAAATGAATATACATGTAGATTTTTATTCACAGATGTTGCATCTACTGCTCTTCAAAATCATTCTTGTGCACTTACCCTGCCCCCACCTTTTCAGAAATTAATTCATCAATCATCTCTGTTTCTTGATTTATTTTTTTTTGCATTCTTCTGTATCATTTTCCTTGCAAACTATAGCATTACAACTTAATCAAAAACCTTTGGATCATATATGACAATAGGACTTCTTACAAGATGGCGAGAGCTCTTCCAAATGAGTGAACCTGACAATATTACAGCATTTGACATTGGTTTTGCCTTCACAACAACCTTGAAACTTCTTGTCTGCATTGCACGCGTGAATGAGAGAGTCGTTGGTTTTACTGTGATATCAACTCCCTTAGGAGCTCTGATAGTGGCATTATAAACAGATATAGCTTGTCCAACATTGGTAACTTTCCTCCTGAAAATGCCAATGGTTGGTTCTTGATTACTCTTTAGGCCAAGCTGCATTGTGGGATAGTTGATAGCATCTTCCCCGTTTGCAGGAATCAACATGGAGCAATTTACCCGTTGTCGAAGTAAACTGGATACTGATGATGAATTGTAACCTTCATGGCATAAGAATTGGATATATGACATATCATCCATATCATAAATTAATCCAGGGCTTCTTGCTTTCGTCGGATTAACTTGTCCAGCACCATACGCGAACTCTGCTTCCCTGTCCACCTTTGAGCTCATAGGTCTTGCTTCAAGTTTTTAAGGAAAAAGATAAAATTTCAAAAATTACAGTCTGAATCCAACTTGCTTGGAATCGAAGTGAATTTGTTGTTGTTGTCGTTGTTGTACAGATTTAGATTATGTAGTGCTCACGTGGACTAATATATTTGCTACAAAATCTATTTGCTCTAGGGGTATTGAGTTTCTAGACCAAATGAAAGTGGAAAACAAGATTTTGTTGATTTACCAGTAGTCATGAGGGCAGACTTAATAGCAGAAGGAGACCAATATGGATGGTATGACTTTACATAAGCAGCTGCGCCGCCAACATGAGGGCATGCCATGGAAGTGCCAGACATGAGGGTGAATTCTGAATATTGAGTGTCGCCTTTCAAACCAGTGAGTGATTTCAGGGGGGTGTAAGAAGCCAGAATGTCAATTCCCGGTGCTGCAATATCAGGCTGTACGATGCTTGCATCAGAAAGCTATTTTGGAAATTAACACTAACAATGAACTCTGATTTCCATCTAAATTTACCTTCAGAAGGCATTTTGTTCCCGGATTTGGACCTCTTGATGAAAATGATGCAATGAATGGAGCTTTGATCTTAACTTCCTGTGATTTATATATTACTGCTGAAGGTAATCTGCAATTTTCAAAACCATCACACAGCTAAGTGGAGTATAAAAATCAGTAATTTCTGTTCTGAAATGGACTAAACAGGTTATAACATTTTTACCTCTCTGAATGCATATAGTTATTAATGCTTTTCCCTATGCTGGAATTAACTATTGTTGCAGGAGCCATGAAAATTGGGGCGGAATCAAGAAACTGATCGCTTTCAATGATAGTGCCGATCCCTCCAAGTTCTTTTATAACAGAATCAGCACCCCAAGTACCCAACTGGCAATAAACAAGCTTTCCCTTTACCTTTCTCGGGTCCATTGATCCTTCACCACAGTACCTGTGACAGTGTCATATTATATGCAAGGCTAGTATTACAAGAAAAAAATGTCTAGTAACAACCTAATTAGTACCTTGAACTGTCTCGAGTGTCAGAGCTCTTGGCCATATCCACTCCCGCCGTAAGAGGATACAACTTTTTCTTTGGATCAAACGTGCTAACTCCAATCCCCTGCATAATGCTGCTATGAGTAAATGCTTCAACAAAAAGGTGATCAAATAGAATAGCATTTGCTCTTTCGCGTATTTGAGCTTTTGTTGCATCAATAAGAAAGACTTACTGAGACTATTCTCCCATTTCCCAACTCCACCTTACTCCTGAACTCCCTATCAATGCCACTAGCTGCTACAGTTAGCATCCATGGTGCATGGTTCGCGACAGTGTTGAGGTTAGGTCCATCATTTCCAGCAGAAGCCACAGTAAGAATCCCTTTTTTCATGGCATGAAATGACCCAACGGCTATCACATCAGTTGTATAACTACCACTGAGACCACCAATTGAGATGGATATTAAGTCCACACCATCACTAATTGCAGCTTCAAATGCAGCTAGAATGTCAATATCTGCACAACCTGAGGTCGCCCAACAGACTTTGTACATAGCCACTCTAGCAGAAGGAACCGCTCCACGTGCAGTCCCTCGGGCAAGACCAAACAAGCTAGCATCAGGCACCAGACTTCCCGCTAGGGTGGATGATGTATGCGTTCCATGGCCGTGCACATCAATTGGTGACAATATGTCATTTGGATCAGGAACTTTGTCCAGCTTGAAGTATCTTGCCCCTATAAGTTTGCTTGATAATCACAAATAAAGGCATGCATAATAATTAGAAATGAGAATAAGTCAATGGCAGAAGCGTATGTTTTGAACCCTAGTAAAAACAAACAATAACAGTTTAATATGTTCGATATTATTGGAGGAACAAATGCGGGGACTAGTGTATCATGTGGACAGCACACAATATGGCTCCTTATTTTCAAACATTAAGTTATTAACTTTAAAATGCTGACATACTTTTGTGCAAACTTTACTAATTATTATTCTATTTGAGCTGCTGCTGGTTGGTTGTGTACATGACTCAGAACTACCTACTCCTTATTTATGTTCATTGATTTGTCTTTTCGTGACATTAATTTCACTTAATTACGCTTGTGGATAAATAATAGACTCCAATATGGATGTCATGTCACTGATGTACAATACAAAAGTACTAATGACAAGGGAATAATTTACTTGTTGCATCCAGAAAAATTTGCAAAATGGCCACAACTTCCTTTCCATTTTGCTGGAGGAGGACCAAGACCATCATCCTTGAAGCTTTTTGATTGAGGAGTTATCCCTGTCAAAGTATTTTCATGAAAATTGATTTTCAGCCTTCTGTTTTGTTGGCAAAATGAAGAACCTGAGTAGTATATCTGAATGATACTTAACCTGTATCGAAAACACCCACGATAATGTTGCTCTCCCTTTTCAATCTTCTTTTTGCAGTTGCAGGCAAACCAATAAATTCCCATGATCTTGTAGTATGTAGCTTCCTGTATCTATTTAGTATGACAGAAACCACTTCATCCATGCCTGGAGAGAAGAACTCAATTATTAGTATCAAACAAATGCCAAAGACTAAAGTTATAGCAGAGGAATCCTACTTACTGGATAACTTGTGAACTTCTTGTTGAGATAGCTTTGCTGCAAATGCATTGAAGATTTTTGTATAGCTATAAACATGAGATTCTGTTGCATCCCCATCACTGTTATGTATTACAATTTACAACAGAAAGAAGTCAAGAAAATTCCTTACTGAAACTGCATTACTCTTGGATCACATGAGAGAATGATCAGAAGATTTAACTAACCTTCCCTTTAAAGATGATAGGACATTAATATGTCTCTGAAATAGTGATTCTTCGTTCCCCGGTTGATCTTTCAAGAAAACAATGTAAAGGTCATCCTGCAATGGAAATGATCACCAATACAATGCAGCTCAGCACAACCAAAAACATGATTATGAAAATACATAGTAGTATAGAAAGTTACTTCTTTTCTATCTACTTCAGCAGCTTCAATGCCAGTCAAGATCAAGATTAGAAGAAGATGATAAGACAGAAACCAACAGAAGTGATTGTTCCTCAACATTGTCTTTGTGTCAACAATGTTGGAAGATTAGGTGACATGCAAAAGTAGAAAGAAACTCCAGGATCATACAAAGAATTAGGTACAATGGTACT
Source organism: Nicotiana attenuata (assembly GCF_001879085.1). Classification (NCBI taxonomy): domain Eukaryota; kingdom Viridiplantae; phylum Streptophyta; class Magnoliopsida; order Solanales; family Solanaceae; genus Nicotiana; species Nicotiana attenuata. Next base: position 550,008 of record NW_017670338.1, on the reverse strand, counting down.
AGCAATTAATGAGAAGAAAGATGATCTGATGGATACTTTAACTTAACTTCATGTTGAGGATTTTGATTGGTTGTCTTAGAAGAAAGATGGATAAAGACTGGTAGATTATTATGTGCAACTTTTTGTGAAAGAAAGGTAATATTTTGTTCTTACTTTTTTATTTCCTTTTTTTCTTTCTAGTTACTGATTCTATTTGTTAGTTACTTTGTAAAAGGACTGAGTAGAGCTGAGTGCAGTTAGAGATATATTATGCCTAACATCTGCATGCCACAATATGAGCACCTCTATAATCATAGTTGAATATAGAGCGGATTCTACGGGTTTAATTAAACCATTATTTTTAACTCAAAAATTCAATTTAAAATTACTGGCTCTAAATCTTGAATTTGCCTATATATATATATATATGTTCAATGATTAATGGAAGCAACTGCAATGGTAGTAAATTAAACACACCTATAGAATAAATCAACTGGTCAGAGTAGTTTGAATAGCACTAAGTTATCACATTGTTCTTTTTTTCTTTTTTGGGTTGTGGGGTGGAGGGGAGGGGGTAGGTTGGCTTTTCAGAAGGTTAGTAGATATTTTTAATTAATTGAATATTTGAAATCATGAAGCAATTCTATAGAAGAATATTATGTATGAGAGAGAATATATTGTATTGCATGGAAAGATGTGGCTGATACCCAAAAAGCCATTACATCAGGAGGCCCCTTGCTTGGATTTAAATGCAAGTCTTTTACTTTGTTTCCATTAGTAGCAAAGTTAAAAAATTAAAGTTTAAATATTTTCATTTAACTTCTAAATTTCTTTGTGGTAATATCTCGTTAGGAAACCGACAAGGGTTGTGATGGAGTGATAAGTACTCCTTCATCTTTAATTAGAAGTCACGGGTTCGAGCACTAGGTATAGAGTCGCCTTTGTTAGGGAACACTTTACCCCTAATGTAGGACTTCCCGCTGCGAATCCGAATTTAGTCTTAAAGGGTGTTCAACTGACCACCCTTCTTCGAAAAATTACACTGTATTTATAAGTAAAATATTAGGTTTTAGAGTTATATAACATATATGAAACACTCTTTCTCAGTGAATTTTTTTCACTTCTTTCAAGTTTGAACACCCTTGACGAAATTTCTAGCTTCGCCACTGGTCTGGCCCCAATGAGGGCGCCGGACACCGAGTAAAAAAAAAAAAAAAAAAAAAAAAAAAAAAAAGAGGGAAATCCCATTAGGCCATTATCCAAGGGCCGCGTCTTTGACAGTTGCATTTACATATAAAAAAATGTTTGAGTAACCAGTTATATGATCAACATTATGCAGTTAAACATATTCAATTCAAAGTCATAAATGTTTAATATCTATCACGCGTGAATTTTATTTTCAAAAGATTGATTAATCCTCATCTGACCAGTTCAAAGTTTTTTCATGTCCAAAAAATAGCCTTTAGAATTACGGTTTTGTAACAAAAAGTTCGGAAGAATTTTTGGCTTTTGCATTCAAGAAAAGGACTACTCACTACTTCCCTTAACTTTACACCCTTTCTTAACTTTCCTTGAAGCAATATTACTCACTATCTCCTAATCAAATCGTTAGCTGACAAGTAATTTTGAAAAGACAAATATATTGATATTAATATCTAGGTCTCAATCTCAAATTGGTTGTGGTCAATTTATATGTGAATAATATTACTATCATAAGCTGTCCGACTAGAAGTTTAACTTTGCCTATATAAGTTTTTCAAAGCATATTCCAGTCCCACCAGCACAAACCTCACAAATGTGTTTCCTCCTTTTAGCTATCATATGATATCGTGGCAAAATATTCAAGACGCATTTTCTCACAGAGTGCTTAAGCTTATTTTGTGTCACGGGTTTAAAACCCGTCACTACCCAGCATCTCTCTTGTGTTAGAGTGACTCTGATACTATTTGTAACAGTCCAACCCACTAGTGATATTGTCCGCTCTGGGCCTGGACCCTCACGGGTTTAAAATGCGTCACTAGGGTCTAAGGTTTGTTAACTTATATATCCAGCATCTCTCTTGTATTTTGTCGATGTGGGACTCTGTCTAAAGTGTGGGGTGTTACATTTTCAATCCCCAGAGTCCACATAAAATCCCAAATGATATAGGAAAAGAGAGGCAATTAGATTGAGCATTATTGACTCTTTTGTTGTTATCTATTAGCAGTGCCTCTATGAGATTGTTAACCTCGTATCACTTTGATTTTGTATAATATCAAAGTAGTCTATTAATCATATTAATTGTTAAAATCAGAATGGAAGAAATGGTATTTAACATTATCTGTATGAATCTTTATTGCTCTCTTTATTATAGAGGTGGGTGAGTCATCATTAACCTTATATTTAAGATTCAAACTGGACGGAACCCATTTGAATTAGCAATCCAAGAATCTTTCGAGTCCGGAACTTAAATAGTGCCTTTTTGGGCACAAAAAAACCTTTTTACTGTTAAAAAAAAAAAGTTACATAACTACATAATTCGCAGTATAATACTGCGAATTACTTTAATGGAAAGTTAGCCGTTAAAGTGATTCGCAGTATTATAATGCGAATTATTAAAAAAATAATTTTTTTTTGATAAAACTCCGTACTATACTACGATAAACACAATTCGCAGTGGTGAATCCCCCATTTTTAAACTCCATCACTNTAATTAATTAAAATTGCCTAATACAAGCCAAGTGATAGTTTTGAATTAAACATGCCATTGGGTTCAAGGATAAACCCATAGTACAAGAATCGCAACTTTAATCTACAACCAAAACGGGACAGACGTAGGCTTTGGCCTAGGCCCAAACAAGAAGGGAGCCAGCACTGGCCTGAGCTGTGCGCCAAGTCCCTTAAGGCCCAAACTCGGAGACTAGGCTATTGATAGCCCAGTCGTTTAAACCAAATAACACTTAATCTTAATCAAAGACAAAGATATGTTGGGTTTATTTCAAGTTATTCTAAACGTGTTCAATAATTGGTGATAACACTTTCAATTGGATTTACTTGCTATCTAAATTGAATTATCCAACTCACTGACCAGACTTAACAGCTTTGAACATTTTTGTTTACTGATTTTTACTCAAGCGCTAATATTAACTTGAAAACAGAGGAAAACACATTTCGAGTTCACATAATAATAAGTTGCAAACACTTACTCATGAGAAGTTGTTAAGCTATGAACTAATACTAACAATTATGTTGAGACTCCAAGTTAAAACGCCTAATTTGACTTCTGAATCAAACTATTGAAGCACGTTTAGTAAGCCCAGGCTATCATGAAGAGAAACTTACGCACTGATATTTGCAAATTATTCTACACTAAGGCTATTATTCTAGGATGAACAAACTCAAATCTAACCCCAGCGATCTAGTACAGTTCAGAGTTCATCTTATTACAAATCGAGTCTAAACTATATCAAACAAACACATATTAGCTAACAATATCTAACAATTGATATACAGTATTCATGAGTGCCAATCACGAAACAGGGAAGGTGAGCCATGCTTTATTTCATTTCCAATTTTGATAGCTACATTGAAACACTGTGAGACGTGTACCTGGAAATTGCAATACAATGAGAAAGGAGTAGATCAGCAGTAGCAATTGACAGTCACAACCAATTCCAATCCAGAAGCAATTCTCAAATGAAAATCACCAGATGATAGGACACCAAATTAAACTGGAAGTTGACCCAAATGACTTGAATAACACCACACTGACTCGAAAATGCATCAATAAACCAACACTTAACCAAAATCAGCTTATACGAACCCAAACTCACTCGAAATCAACCCAAGCACCACCAGAATGTATCAGCAAGCAGACTATAGACTAAATGACGCAATTCAGAAGCTAAAGTTCAAAATTAACTAGAAATTTTCAATGGAACAGTATTTCTGATTTTTTTTGTTTTTTTCTAGAGGTTTTCTATTGTTTTTGGGTTTTTAAATGTTGAACTTCAAAATCAGATCTAAAAACTAGAGAGCACCTTTTGGGGGGAATTTTTGGAGCTGAAAACTTCTGAGTGAAGGCCATGGCATGCCTTTTTATAGGCACAAATGAGGGCTCTATCAGATTTCAGACTTTACAAATTAGTCCCTCTTTTAAATTTCAGTTTTACCCAAATAGTCCCTTAGTTATTGACTTGTGTCTCAAGTCACAATACTATGACTTTGAAATATCAATTACAACCCCTTCTAGGTGCTTCTAGTGGCTTCTAAATTCAGTTACTATCAGATTCCTCAAGTGAATTACCCTTATTGTCCCTGTATTACCCATGAAATTACTAAGCTGATACTAAACAAACCCCCAACCCTTCAACTCAGTGAATAACCATAGTTAATCACTCAATGGGACTGAAATTCAACTAAGACTAAACAGATTCTACAAATTAACTAATTAACCCAGGTAATTAAACAGGAGAATAGAACTCAAGACTTATCAATTCAAACTACACTAATTCGACTGAACATGTCAAGTGACTCAAACGAAATTAAACTAAGTCGTAAACATGCATTCCCTAATCAAAACAAACACAGGGTCGAACTGACAGTCAATCAAAATGGAGATCACAAAACAGAATTAAACCAGATAAAGGATTAAAACGAAACAAAACATTTGACATGGGAACACTAATCATGTGAGGAGAACTAAACTATACAATTAACATGGGTAGAATTAGACAAAACAATTATCCGATTTCAGAACCAGTAATTACAAACCTAATCTAAAACCTAGCACACTAATTATAAACTAACCTAATCTTAACAGCACAGAAATCAAACACAAAAAAAGAAGAGAACTCATCTGTATAACTGCTAAATTCGCATAGTTCTTCAGATTCAAAATTCGACTATCTCCGGTGAGATTTGAATGCTAATGATGACGAATTTCTCATGAGGGAAGTGAGGAGGTCACGTGGTGTCAATTTGGTGGGGTTTGGAGAACTTAGGGTTTTGGCCGAAAACTTCAAATTAATATTCGAGAAGTTCCGTTTAGATTCGAGGGACGGGGTTTGGGGGGTTTGAGAGAGGAGAACAAGACGTTTCTATGGTGTTAATTTGGACGGGATTGGGTCACCTAGGGTTTTGGCCGGAATCCTTTGATCCAAGATTTGACGAGTTTGGGTGGGATTCGAGGGAAGCGGCTTAGGGATTTGGAAAGAGGAGAACGAGGCGATTCTAGGGTGTTATTTTGGACGGGAACGGAGACCGGCCACTGCCGTGAGGCGATTTTCGGCGGCGACGTAAGGCGGAGAAGGGCGACGGAGGAACAGGGTACGATGAAGACGAGTTTGGTCTCTAGGTTTACTGAATAATTTGGACATTTTTATTTAATAAACGAGATGGAACCTGGGTCGTTAGATTGATGAGATGGATGGTCTAGATTCCTTGACGCCAAAACGGCGTCGTTTTGATAACCTGGGGACTGGACCGGGTGGGGACGTTTGGGCCGGACTGGGGGGTGTGAATTGGTCCGGTTTTGAGGCATTTTGGGTTGAAACATACCTGGCCCAAACTTGGGTAATTTATGAAAGCAAATTGTTTTTGTTTAATTTTCTCTTCTTCTTCTTTTATTTTATTTTATGTTTTTTTTCTTTGTTTTATGATTTTTCTAATTTTTGTTAAATGCAAAATTAAAAATAAAGACCCAAATTGACTCTAAACTTATACTACTTAATTTCCAAATACACTAATTCCTAATTTAAATGCAAGCTAAGACAAATTCAGAAAATTAATAGTTAAAAATGCAAAATGAATTATTTTTGTTATTTTCTTCTCTTTAAAGTAACTTAGTTGCTAATTAATCCTAAAAATGTGAAATTAACCCTTAAATGCAAATGCCAAGTATTTTTGTATTTTTTACTAATTAAAATGCACAAACAAAAGGCAAACAATTACCACAAAATATCACAAAATCCACAAAATTGTAAAATAATGAAAGAAATCATTTTGTTTGAATTTCTGGGAGTAATTCATATAGGGCAAAAATCACGTACTCACAGCTGCCCCTCTTTGCTCGGGAACACGAAGAGTTTCCGTGCAAAGATAAGTGAGCGAACTCGAGCGATTTTTGCCCGTTCGAATACTCCGTGTGAAGCATTTTTAAAAGATTTGACCGCACCCTGCTTCTGAGGTTGCCTACATATCCTGGGCTAAAAAGGAATAAGGTCAGTGTAGTTCGGGAAGGTTTGGTAGCTGGGACTACCATGAGCTGTGATTTCACTACTGTTGCTGCTGCTACTGCTTGCTGACCTCCTTATTACACCAAAAGGAAAATCAAAGCTAAGCTAGCTATGCCTATCAACTATGAGTTACAAAAGATCCTATCTATATCTTCAAACTTTCTCTTGTGTTTCTTGTCGCCTTGTTGACTCGTATTCTTCTGGTGAGATCCCTTTGTTGCTGCCTTGAATTGCGATCTGAGGCGTTTGCCCTTTCTCCAAGTGATGCTTGACCGCTAAAACTTGAAATGTAGTCCTCTGTTCTCCAGGTGGGCTCCTGACTGCTGAAACTCGAAATGTAGTCCTCTGTTCTCCAGGCGGGCTCCTCTATTCTCCAGGCGGGCTCCTGACTGCTGAAACTTGAAATGTATGCCTCTGTTCTCCAGGTGGGCTCCTGACTTCTGAAACTTAAAATGTATTCCTATGTTCTCCAGGCGGGCTCCTGACTTCAACAAAATAGACAAAAACAAAGAAAATCTCTTGCCCCAGTTTGGTGACTAGGCATCATATTATCAGATATTAATGAGAATTTGAAAGCTAAAACTGGAATTGTAATACCTCTGTTCTCCAGGCGGGCTCCTGACTGCTGAAACTGGAATTGTAATACCTCTGTTCTCCAGGCGGGCTCCTGACTGCTGAAACTTGAAATGTGTGCCTCTGTTCTCCAGGCAGGCTCTTGACTGCCGAAACTTGAAATGTATGCCTCTGTTCTCCAGGCGGGCTCCTGACTTCAACAAAATAGACAAAAACAAAGAAAGTCTCTTGCCCCAGTTTGGTGACTGGGCATCATATTATAAGATATTAATGAGAATTTGAAATCTAAAACTAGAATTGTAATACCTTTGTTCTCCATGCGGGCTCCTGATTGCTGATCTTGAAACGTATTCCCTTGTTCTCCAGGTGGGCTCCTGACTGCAACAGAATAGACAAACAAAGAAAATTTCTGCCCCAGTTTGGACTAGGAAGATTTGTGAGTTGTTAGAAAAACTGTAAACCACTTATACTACTGATGCAATGATGAGAGTGAACTAAAGACTAGACTAGGATGTGCGTCTCCTACGAGTAAAACCAAAACTTTGACTAGCAAATGCGTCTGCTAAAATAAAACCGGAATGAACCTAACTAGGAAGTACGTCTCCTAAGGGTGAATTTAAATGACCAAGGCTAGGAAATGCGTCTCCTAGGGGTGAAAACTTTAGTGACTAAAATTAGGAAGTGCCTCCTATGAATGAACTCAATATTTAGGAAGTGCGTCTCCTAAAAGTGTAACTTCAATAAACCAGACTAGGAAGTGCGTCCCCTGTGGCCGAACTTAAATGACTTAAACTATGAAGTGCGTCTCCTAGGGTGAAAACTTTAGTGACATAAAATTAGGAAGTGCGTCTCCTATGAATGAACTCTCAATTTAGGAAGTGCGTCTCCTAAAAGAATAACTTGAAAGACCTTGATTAGGAAGTGTGTCTTCTGCAAGTAAAACTTTAATGATTCAGACTAGGAAGTGCGTCTCCTATGAATGAACTATCAATTTAGGAAGTGCGTCTCCTATGGGTGAAAATTCAATGACTCAAACGAGGAAGTGCGTCTCCTGTGAATGAACTATCAATTCAGGAAGTGCGTCTCCTATGGGTGAAAATTCAATGACTCAAACGGGGAAGTGCGTCTCCTATGAATGAACTATCAATTTAGGAAGTGCGTCTCCTATGGGTGAAAATCAATTTAGGAAGTACGTCTCCTAAGGGTGATATCTCAATTTAGGAAGTGCGTCTCCTACAGGTATATTCTGAAAGACCCAGACTAAGAAGTGCATCTCCTAGGGGTGAAATCTCAATTTAGGAAGTGCGTCTCCTACAGGTATATTCTGAAAGACCCCGAAGTGCATCTCCTAGGGGTGAAATCTCAATTTAGGAAGTGCGTCTCCTAAAACAAAATATAACTTGCAAACCCAGACTAGGCAGTGTTTCTCCTAGAGGTGATATGTGATCTTCTAAAGAGCCTTTGCGTAAGCAGAATTGCCGCATTACACCTGAAAATTTCCAGCTTCCAAGCTTTGATATGAACATAGCTTTCATCCCTGTTTCAGACAAAGAAAACTTGTGAGTTTAAACATGGTGGTTGGTTTGTGGACTTGACTTTGAGGGCGATTGCTCCTTCACGTGCCATGATAACTTTGATTTCACTCTGAAAGACATTGCTTGCTTATTGACTAACCAATTTCTCTGTCACCCTTATCACAGAAAATACCTCTTCTCCGTTCAGACCCAATATCCTCTATTTGTTGCATTGCTCATGAACATTTGCCAAACTTTTGTGTTTCACATGAATCCCAAAGCACGTCAGTTGCCACCCACTCAGTGTGTATACTGTTCTTTCTTGACTTAAACCGCTGGCCTTGGCCTCGAGGTCTATTGCTCCTTCACTTGCCATATTCCAACAATAACTTTGATTTCCGCTTGGACTACCTCGCTTGTCACTGGTTTACCACCCTTTTCGTCAATCTTTCACAGAAAATACCTTTGATCCGTTCACCCTAGCCCTCATTCTGTTGCATCGTCCATGAATTGATACATACCAAGCCTTCGTATTTTAAACGAATCTCAAAGCATGTTGACTGTTACCAACTCAGTGCGTTTGTTGTTCATTCCTGACTTAACGCTTTGATGTGTTCACCAGATCCCGTTTTGTTCAATTGGAAAGCTTGGTGGCAGATTTTGAAGTCATTTCTCACTTGTTTTGACCACACAGACTCAGGAAGAGGAAGTAAACAAGGGTGAAGGAACGTATTAGAGGACAATGGAAAGAGATGATTTCTAACAAGAAAACTAGAAAGTAGAAACCTATCGGATGTGGATACTAATGACCATGCCATGTACCTACAGCCTGCTCCGTTCAGTAGATCCGATTGTTCAGCTCTTTTTGTACCTTTTCACCGTGAAACTGGGCTTCAATGCTCTGCTTATCCGATTTGAATCATAATCCTTTTTCGACTTGTGGTGCCCTTAGGTTTTCACTATCAAGCCTCTCTCATTTTGGTCTGTTCTCTCATCTCACCATCGCCTTATGGTGCCCGTAAAGGTTTTCACCAATAAGACTCTCTCACTTTTGATTTCTCTCAGCTTTCGTCGCCTTGGGATACCCGTGAGGGTTCTCATCAACAAGACACTCTCATTCTTCATTTCCTTCGTTTAGACCGGAGTGTTGCCCCAGATATGATTCGCCTCTACTCGCTTGACTTGGCATCTCTCGAAAACTGATCAGAAGGTCTTCCTTTGGACCGTAATGTGGGCTTTTGGATAGGGTTAGAAAGAAAGGGTATCAAAGGCTCGAAACAATTCAACATGGGTTCAAAATTACAACTTTCGGAATCAGATTTTCCACAACAAACACAACTTCTGCCCCAGTTTCTTCCTTGGGGACTTTGGACTTTTATTTCGGCGTGACTGAACCTCACAGAGAGGCTGCCTACGTACCCTTTCGGGATCAAGTCAAACGTAGTTCAGGCCATAGAATTACTTCATTGTTGCAATCTTTCCTTTTCTTCCACTTTTCCTTTTCTTTCTTTTCATTTCTTTCCTTTTCCTTCTCTTTTCTTTTCTTGTCTTTTTCTTTTCTCTTCTTCTTTTCTTTTCTTTTCTTTTTCTTTTCTCTTGTTTTTTCTTTTCTTTTCTTTTCTTTTCTTTTCTTTTCTTTTTCTTTTCTCTTGTTTTTTCTTTTCTGCGATCTTTCCTTTTCTTTCCTTTTCCTTCTCTTTTCTTTTCTTATCTTTTTCTTTTCTCTTCTTCTTTTCTTTTCTTTTCTTTTCTTTTCTCTTGTTTTTCTTTTCTTTTCTTTTCTTTTTTTTTCTTTTCTCTTCTTTTTTCTTTTCACTGTTTTCTCTTGCTTTTCCACTTTCCTTCCCCGCTCGGGCTTACGAGTTTTATTATTGATTCCGAAAGAGGGGTATGCAAGAAAATAACCGAGGCTCAAAGGGGTAACAAAGGATAAAGTGTTTGGATAGCAGAACAAAATGCCTTCGTCATTCCAATCTCCAAAACATGCCAAGTACAAACTACACAATTAAACAAACATGAGGAAAACATACGTAACATCTTTTGATTGCACCAGAATTACTAACCATATCCACACATTTGCCTTCTACATTTGTCAATTACCCAGCACCATTGGACAACAATCTCGGTACCACGAACGGCCCCTGTAGACTTGGGGGCAAACTCGCCTTTGGTTTCAAACCGATGTGGCATGATGCATTTCAACAGTATTTCTTTATGTTCCGTCTGCCCCAGTTTCACACAATTTGGGCTTGAAGTGATCTCAAAATGCCCTTACGTATTGCCCTCGAATGTCCTTACATCTTCAACATTATTTCATTGCTTCATTACTAAACTGACTTTTAAAAACCAGGCTGAGAATTCTGCGTGCATGTCATGTCACCAGAACCACCATGAAAAGAATTGTAAAAGGAGAAGAAAATTAAACAAAAATGACTAAAAATGGCAGAAAACAGAGAATTGCATTACACAGACGGTGAAAGGGCTTAAATAACAAAACAAACTACATAAACTGGGGTCCAATCCTAAAAAAAACCTAGATAACACTGAATGACTAAAGGAACTAGACATGATGAAAGGATAGAAGGGTTTGAGTCACAAGACAATATCCGGATTACAACCCTGAAATAACCCGGACAACAGTAATGACACCAAACTAAGCCACCAAGACTCCTCTTCAGCTAGCCAAGAAATGGAGCATCTTTCCAATTACCAAGCGCGGCATCTTAGTCACTGGGTTCCACATCAATATTAACAACTTCATTATCATCAACTTCATTCAGCAAGTTCCCAAGAGGATTCGCATGCTCCCTGTCACTGTCATTGATCTCAATTACCCCTTCTTGAATCATTCTTTCTATTTCCCTTTTCAAAGAACGACAATCTTCAATGCTATGCCCTTGGACATTAGAGTGGTACATGCATCGTACAGTAGGATCAAAGCCTTTTGCATGTGGGTCTGGAGTATAGCCGAGAAGCGGCTCAATCAGGCCAGAATGCCTTAACTTTTCAAACAAGCTCGTGTAGGATTCCCCAATTGGCGTGAAACTATGTCCTTTCCTCTGTTCTCTTCCCTGCCCCTGTTTTCGAGGGTTGTTGGGTGCTCGAAAATGTTGTGAAGGCAAGGAGGCATCATGCGGCGCTAGTGCTCGCCATAGGGAGTGACCTGACGGTTGGACATATGACCGGACATTGTTCGGAGGATAATACTGAGGTGGATTATGTGGAGCTCGGGGATAGGTTTGGGGTTGGGGTCGAGGTTGGTTGTAATATGGTGATGGGCCCCTGGACCAAGCTCTTGATTCAACTACTGTAACATCTTCTTTCTTTTTCTTTCCCAATACCCCTCCAATGCCGCTCTGGATAGCCTGGGTAGTTGCCTTGACTGCTGAATAGCTTATGATTTTGTTGGATTTAAGCCCCTCCTCGACCATACTTCCCATTTTTACTACCTCGTTGAAAGATTTTCCTACTGCTGACACCAAGTGACCATAGTAGGTGGGCTCCAAAGCCTGCAAGAAGTAATCAACCATCTCGCTTTCTTTCATTGGAGGATCGACTCTTGCCGCTTGCTCTCTCCATCGGAAACCGTACTCTCTGAAGCTTTCCTCGGGCTTTTCTCAATTTTAGTCAGTGACAGACGGTCCGGGACAATTTCGAGATTATACTGAAAGTGGCATGCAAATGCCTGGGCCAAACCATCCCAAGTGTACCATCGAGCATGATCCTATCGAGTGTACCATTCCAAGGCCGCACCACTTAGACTTTGACTGAAGTATGCCATTAATAACTCGTCCCTTCCCCAGCTCCTCTCATTTTGCTACAGAATCCCCTTAGATGTGCCACCGGATCACCGTGTCCGTCATACATATCAAACTTGGGTAAATTGAATCCAGCAGGTAACTAGACATCGGGAAACAAGCACAAATCCTTGTAGGCCACACTGACTTGGCCACCCAATCCTTGCATGTTCCTGAAGGATTGCTCCAGGCTTTTTACTTTTCGAAACATCTCTTCCTGTTCCGGATTCTTAAGCGGCTTGTCAGTTTCCACCGGGAGCTCAAAGTGAGGGGTGTAAGAATATGGCTCAGGAGCTTTAAAGGTAGGCTCGGGAGGATAGTACTGACTGTCGTGAGCTTGAAACAGTGGCTCACTGGAAGATCTTTGCAATGTGGCAGGTGGAGGCGCCACAAAGACAGAGGTAATTGGTGGAGGAGGGTTTTGTTTGGGTAGTGGAGCTTGGGGAGGATAGGAGGTGGTGCCATAACTCTGTTGGTAGAAAGGGAAAGTTGGCGAGGAAATCACAGTAGGAGGCTCCTGGGACTGAGCCAAAGGTGGGATATATGCTGGATTGGCGGGATAAACTGGCGCCGGCTGACCCTTAGCCCAGGCCTGATGCATCTCGGCCATCTGCTGCCTCAACTTATACACCTCTTCCCTCATTGCTTTGACATCCACTACGTCTACCTCTTTTGACGGGTCCATGATACTGATATCTGATTCTTGGCCTGTCATGTCCAGTTTGTTTTTTGATCGGGTGTTGTAGGAATGGGTTGCCAGGATGCCAACCAACTAAACCACCTGCCTGAACTCATCATCAACAACAACTTTGTTAGTGGTTAGAGCATTAACAAATAGATAGCCGCCCTTTGGGGAATGAATGCACCTAAGCAGTTAACCATTTCTGTTATGACTTCGCTTGGTTGCATGCGTGTCACGACCCCAAACCCGGTCGTGATGGCGCCCAACAATATTGCTAGGCAAGCCAGACCACAATCGTTCCCAAATTAACCGTAAAACCTCAATCCGACGACCTAAAGAGATTATAATAGTTTTAGAATAATAATCCAATATTTATGATAGAATAATACTGAGAAAAATACGAAGTCAGATAAAACACTCCCAAAGACCTGGGGTCACGAGTCTAGAGCCTCTAAAACAATTTGAATAACATTATCTGAATGAAAATACTCAAGTCTGGAAATGTTTATATAAATAAAACTGAAATAGGAAGAGTAGTCAGGTCCTGCGAACGTCAAGCAGCTACCTCAACAACTCTGATAAGCTCTGGGAAACAAAGACTGCTCAGCTAAGCCTCCGGTGTACCTGAATCTGCACACAAGGTGCACGGAGTAGGGGTGAGTACTACCGACTCAGTGAGTAATAAGCATATAAAATGTCTGAAGATAAGAAATCCACGAAATGCCACAAAGCAAAGCTAAAACTAACAGTCCAACACCTAACTACGAACTAACAGCAAAACAACTTCAAATATATCAGTCAAGTATAATGTAAAGATGCAATGCAATGCACATGACCGCTACGGCACGTAGCCCGATCCATTTAACGTCGACGGCGCTCACTAGGGGTGTGTACAGACTCCGGAGGGGCTCCTTCAGCCCAAGCGCAATATAATCATACGATTCGCTGCGGCGTGCAGCCCGATCCATATTCAGTCCACAATATGCATATGAGTCACGTAGCAGATTCAATTAATTTCCCAATTTCCAATTTATTAAGAAGAATATACTTTAGATATTTAACTTCAGGAAAAGTGACTTAGCGTTTCATAACAGTGATTAAACACAGGACTGAGATCAATGATTATACAAAGCATGCTATCACAATGACATTCATCCTCTAAGGATGCTACAGATCGGCACAAGGCTCCAAACACGGCAATAAGCCCAGATATATTCAATACATGGTGCGTATCAGTCGCCAATATGGAAATATTCTTGTTCGGGATGGACTAAGTCTCAATCCCCAGTCATAACTAATCCCGCACCTGCCATGGGGTGCGAGTCACGCCCTACAATAGCGTCACGATGTGATAAGCCGGGGTTTCAAACCCTCAGGCCATCATATACACCAACTACTCACCTCTATCCGGCCGTAGAATGGTCCGCAATGCCTTTTCCTTTCGTATCGACCTCCTCGCGCGTCGAATCTAGTCAAAATCACAACGAATACATAAATATGGGTTAAAGAAACATAACCCAATCAAAAATACTCGAAAAGTACTAAAATTCACGAAGTTGGTAAAACCCGAGCCCCGGGCCCACTTCTCGAAAAATTCCGAAAATCACACCAACAGATTCCTCGTCTCGCCACGAGTCCGTGCATATAAAGTTTACCAAAATCGAAGCTCGTTTGACCCTCCAAATTTCATTTTTACATCACAACTTTCCAAGCCCTAGCTTGACCCGTTTTTGATGAATTTTCTACAATTTACATGTAATTTCTACCATAAATTCGAATATTTAGGCCAAGGAACTTNATTCTTCCCTCGTGTTTTCCATTGTTTGTTTCTTGCCTTTCCCTCTTTTCTTTTGCTTTTCTCTCTTATTTTTCCCTCTTTTCTTCTTTTTTTTTTCTTTTGCCTTGGTTTTTCCTTGTTCCTATTCGCTCCTTTCCTCAAAATTGTTTTTCCGCTCTTTTCTTTCATTTGCTCCCTTTTTATCTTCTCTTGTTTGGTTTCTTATTTTCTTTTTGTTTTTCTTTTTCCCTTTTTTGTTTTTCTTTCCTTTCTTGTTTTTCACCTCTTTCCTTTCATTCTTTTCTTGTTTTTCCTTTTTTTTCATTTAGTTACGGTCGAATCCTATGGAGATTGCCTACGTATCACGACCCCGCGTGAATCAGACCGAGCGTACTTCTTGCAAACAAATGCGAAAAGTAAGGAAACAATTTTTGGGGAATTTTTCTCAATGTTTCATTAACAACAACTGCAATTACAAAAACTACCAGACTATTTGTTTTTCTTTTTCTCAAAAAGGGGAGTTACAAAAACAGACTCAAAAACAAAATACCAACTCGATTAACTAGGAATACATCAAAGCTTCAAACCCTAGGGCCCGCGGGGCATCACTCGGCATCGCCACGGGCCTGCGCAAGACTGAGAAGGTTCCAATGTCAACTGTAGGCTATTTAAAGAAAGCTAGCCATGTAATGACTTATTTTGACTTTAAAGAAGAGTGGCTATTTTTTCAACAATATTTATTTTGAGAAAACAAAGACCCGGTTTTGCAAATACGACCTTTCAGCACTTCCGAAAGGGAAATTTTAAGGTTCGCAAACCGTTTTAAAATGACTCAGGGTGGCTGTTCTTGCAAAAGCAGCCTTCTGGCGCCTTTTTGGGGACATTTGGCTTATTTTTGACAAGAATGGCGTCACCCGACTTATTCATGACGAAATTAAAAATTTTGGCATTTTTTGGCTATTTTTGCAAAGGGGAGGTTGGACCCGATGAGGGTTGCCTACGTATCTCACATCCGGTGAGAATCAAACCTGCGTAGTTCGGTCAAATAAAACTAACTAATTTCGAAAACTAGATTTTTTCCCTTTGTTTTTTGTTGGCAAGTACATTATTTCTGAAAGCAAGACTTTTTCTTTATATTTTCTTTTTCAGTGGCAAATAAAACAAACTAATTTGAAAATAAAATTCTTTTTGTTTTTAAACAAACTAAAAAAAATACTTTTCTTTTTTTTCTTTCATTTTTCTCAAAAATCCGGCAGAATTTCGGCACTACTTGGACATTGGTTTTTCTAATATAAGTAATTAACTCTCCACACTGCTATTTTCTCTTTTTCTTTTTTTGTTTTTTTCAATTTTTCCCAGATATTCAAAGCCGGTCAGCATGCGAGTCCAAAACAGATAAATGCACAAGTAGGATGCATCAGGATGGTCCATTATTCCGGGTACACATGTCCTAGACGGACCCAACCCCTGTGTTGAGTCCCCTAAGTCATATGCACGTGATGCAAATAAGCGTTCCTACTAGGGATCCGGCATGAGGTCAAGTTATTCTAGGTAAACCTAGGTATATGTTCTAGACTGTGCACCCGAGCGGACAACTCGAGTCGAGGAGGGGGCTACGTACCGGGAACCAAAAGGCCATCCGGCTTAGTAACTTGTCCGGCCTCTTTCTTATTTTAAGGTATGACACTAACAGAATAGGGAGTCTCCACAAATGAGCACATCCCCGGAGGTGAGAAGAGAAGGGTCTCGGCACAGTTTATATACAGTTCAGATAATATCAAAGCGGTAAAGCATTTAGCACATTTAGCAGGAAACATGTAGGAAAATCAGATAAAGCCAAACATAACAATTATTCTAAGCTCGAATTCTGAACCCTGAACCAAAGTTCTAGGTTCTTATCCCCAGCAGAGTCGCCAGAGCTGTCACACCTCCTTTTTCACTACACCCCGTAAAGGATATAAAGGAGTTTTTCCACTTAAAGGACAATCGGAACGGGATTTATTTTTAAAATTCAGAGTCGCCACTTGGGAGATTAATGGTGTCCCAAGTCACCGGTTGAATTCCGAACCGAGGAAATTATGACTCTGTTAACAGTCCGCGATCCAGAAATCTGTGTAAGGAATTCTGTTAACCCGGGAGAAGGTGTTAGGCATTCCCGGGCTCCGTGGTTCTAGCACGGTCGCTCAACTGTCATATTTGGCTAAATATCTGATTTTAGAACATGCTTCAACTTTTGTGCTTTTTAACTTTGAACCGCACTTTATTATTATTTTGTAAGGAGAATTGCAACGTCGTGAAAGCACGTCTCGAACCACGTCACATAAATGCACCGGGGTCTTTGACATATTTTAACTTCGTTGGGATTTGGATTTGGGTCACATAAATGTGCACCCGAGTTTATGAAAGTAATTTTATTAAAAGCGCGCCTAAAGAGACTAACACGTTGTTATTTTTGGGGAAGACCGTGAAATTCGCTAAACGGCCCGTCCCGAAATCTAAGTATTTTAGTATATACATTTAAAGAGGGCCCCGCAATTTATGTGTTTTGTTTAGCGAGGCTCGTCTCATTTATTATTTAAAGGCCAATCCTAAAGCAACTATGATTTTCTATTTTTATTTTCTCTAACAATAAAAGAAAGAGTCCTAATTAATTAAAATTGCCTAATACAAGCCAAGTGATAGTTTTGAATTAAACATGCCATTGGGTTCAAGGATAAACCCATAGTACAAGAATCGCAACTTTAATGTACAACCAAAACGGGACAGACGTAGGCTTTGGCCTAGGCCCAAACAAGAAGGGAGCCAGCACTGGCCTGAGCTGTGCGCCAAGTCCCTTAAGGCCCAAACTCGGAGACTAGGCTATTGATAGCCCAGTCGTTTAAACCAAATAACACTTAATCTTAATCAAAGACAAAGATATGTTGGGTTTATTTCAAGTTATTCTAAACGTGTTCAATAATTGGTGATAACACTTTCAATTGGATTTACTTGCTATCTAAATTGAATTATCCAACTCACTGACCAGACTTAACAGCTTTGAACATTTTTGTTTACTGATTTTTACTCAAGCGCTAATATTAACTTGAAAAACAGAGGAAAACACATTTCGAGTTCACATAATAATAAGTTGCAAACACTTACTCATGAGAAGTTGTTAAGCTATGAACTAATACTAACAATTATGTTGAGACTCCAAGTTAAAACGCCTAATTTGACTTCTGAATCAAACTATTGAAGCACGTTTAGTAAGCCCAGGCTATCATGAAGAGAAACTTACGCACTGATATTTGCAAATTATTCTACACTAAGGCTATTATTCTAGGATGAACAAACTCAAATCTAACCTCAGCGATCTAGTACAGTTCAGAGTTCATCTTATTACAAATCGAGTCTAAACTATATCAAACAAACACATATTAGCTAACAATATCTAACAATTGATATACAGTATTCATGAGTGCCAATCACGAAACAGGGAAGGTGAGCCATGCTTTATTTCATTTCCAATTTTGATAGCTACATTGAAACACTGTGAGACGTGTACCTGGAAATTGCAATACAATGAGAAAGGAGTAGATCAGCAGTAGCAATTGACAGTCACAACCAATTCCAATCCAGAAGCAATTCTCAAATGAAATCACCAGATGATAGGACACCAAATTAAACTGGAAGTTGACCCAAATGACTTGAATAACACCACACTGACTCGAAAATGCATCAATAAACCAACACTTAACCAAAATCAGCTTATACGAACCCAAACTCACTCGAAATCAACCCAAGCACCACCAGAATGTATCAGCAAGCAGACTATAGACTAAATGACGCAATTCAGAAGCTAAAGTTCAAAATTAACTAGAAATTTTCAATGGAACAGTATTTCTGATTTTTTTTGTTTTTTTCTAGAGGTTTTCTATTGTTTTTGGGTTTTTAAATGTTGAACTTCAAAATCAGATCTAAAAACTAGAGAGCACCTTTTGGGGGGAATTTTTGGAGCTGAAAACTTCTGAGTGAAGGCCATGGCATGCCTTTTTATAGGCACAAATGAGGGCTCTATCAGATTTCAGACTTTACAAATTAGTCCCTCTTTTAAATTTCAGTTTTACCCAAATAGTCCCTTAGTTATTGACTTGTGTCTCAAGTCACAATACTATGACTTTGAAATATCAATTACAACCCCTTCTAGGTGCTTCTAGTGGCTTCTAAATTCAGTTACTATCAGATTCCTCAAGTGAATTACCCTTATTGTCCCTGTATTACCCATGAAATTACTAAGCTGATACTAAACAAACCCCCAACCCTTCAACTCAGTGAATAACCATAGTTAATCACTCAATGGGACTGAAATTCAACTAAGACTAAACAGATTCTACAAATTAACTAATTAACCCAGGTAATTAAACAGGAGAATAGAACTCAAGACTTATCAATTCAAACTACACTAATTCGACTGAACATGTCAAGTGACTCAAACGAAATTAAACTAAGTCGTAAACATGCATTCCCTAATCAAAACAAACACAGGGTCGAACTGACAGTCAATCAAAATGGAGATCACAAAACAGAATTAAACCAGATAAAGGATTAAAACGAAAAATAACATTTGACATGGGAACACTAATCAGGTGAGGAAAACTAAACTATACAATTAACATGGGGAGAATTAGACAAAACAATTATCCGATTTCAGAACCAGTAAATACAAACCTAATCCAAAACCTAACACACTAATTATAAACTAACCTAATCTTATAAGCACAGAAATAAAACACAAAAAAGAAGAGAACTCATCTGTATAACTGCTAAAGTCGCATAGCTGTTCAGATTCAAAATTCGACTATCTCCGGTGAGATTTGAATGCTAATGATGACGAATTCCTCATGAGGGAAGTGAGGAGGTCACGTGGTGTCAATTTGGTGGGGTTTGGAGAACTTAGGGTATTGGCCGGAAACTTCAATTTAAAATTCGAGAAGTTCCGTTTAGATTCGAGGGATGGGGTTTGGGGGGTTTGAGAGAGGAGAGCAAGACGGTTCTATGGTGTTAATTTGGACGGGATTGGGTCACCTAGGGTTTTGGCCGGAATCCTTTGATCCAAGATTTGACGAGTTTGGGTGGGAGTCGAGGGAAGCGGTTTGGGGATTTGGAAAGAGGAGAACGAGGCGATTCTAGGGTGTTATTTTGGACGGGAATGGAGACCGGCCGCCGCCGTGAGGCGATTTCCGGCGGCGGCGTAAGGCGGAGAAGGGCGACGGAGGAACAGGGTACGATGAAGACGAGTTTGGTCTCTAGGTTTACTGAATAATTTGGACATTTTTATTTAATAAACGAGATGGAACCTGGGCCGTTAGATTGAGGAGATGGATGGTCTAGATTCCTTGACGCCAAAACGGCGTCGTTTTGATAACCTGGGGACTGGACCGGGTGGAGACGTTTGGGCCGGACTGGGGGTGTGAATTGGTCCGGTTTTGAGGCATTTTGGGCTGAAACATACCTGGCCCAAACTTGGGTAATTTATGAAAGCAAATTGTTTTTGTTTAATTTTCTCTTCTTTTTCTTTTATTTTATTTTATGTTTTTTTCTTCTTTATTTTATGATTTTTCTAATTTTTGTTAAATGCAAAATTAAAAATAAAGACCCAAATTGACTCTAAACTTATACTACTTAATTTCCAAATACACTAATTCCTAATTTAAATGCAAACTAAGACAAATTCAAAAAATTAATAGTTAAAAATGCAAAATGAATTATTTTTGTTATTTTCTTCTCTTTAAAGTAACTTAGTTGCTAATTAATCCTACAAATGTGAAATTAACCCTTAAATGCAAATGCCAAGTATTTTTGTATTTTTCACTAATTAAAATGCACAAACAAAAGGCAAACAATTACCACAAAATCCATAAAATTGTAAAATAATGAAAGAAATCATTTTATTTGAATTTCTGGGAGTAATTCATATAGGGCAAAAATCACGTACTCACAAGTCCAATTATAAAAAAATTATTTAATTCATTAAAGTAACAAAATTCTAAAAATGTTGAAATTGACACACATAATAATTAAGGATAACTTGGTGCTACCGAGCCTCAAATATCGAGCCTGGAACCCATAGATAATTACTCAGTCCAATTGTAAAAATTATTATTTAATTCATTAAACTAACAAAATTCTAAAAATATTGAAATTGACACACATAATAATTAAGGATAACTTGGTGCTATCGGGCCTGAAATATCAAGGCTGGAACCCATAGATAATTACTCAGTCCAGCTGGGGAAACAATTATTTAATTTATTAAACTAACAAAATTCTAAAAATGTTGAAATTGACACACATAATAATTAAGGATAACTTGGTGCTATCGGGCCTGAAATATCGAGGCTGAAACCCATAGATAATTACTCAGTCCAGACTCGGGAAACTAATTATTAATTTATTAAACTAACAAAATTCTAAAAATGTTGAAATTGACACACATAATAATTAAGGATAACTTGGTGCTACCGGACCTCAAATATCGAGCATGGAACCCATAGATAATTACTCGGTCCAATTATAAAAATAATTATTTAATTCATTAAACTAACATAGACAAATAATTTTGTTTAAATTATAGTAGACGGCATGGACTTGCCGCCTGCGCATCTTGGACCAGCCGATGATCAGCTATTAGTGCTGCAGGGCGACCATAGGTCCTCCTTTGTATGGGAGGGACAACTATCGGATCAGCCTCTCCGCCCCAGGAGACCTGACGATTTGTGGGAGTTCTTGAGGCAGCATCAGTTCCATGCCCGCGTAGTCGCGCGCCTACAGGCTACGGGCTTCTTTACGATAATGATAAGAGTTTCATCATCTTCGATGTTAAACTCAGAATAATAAGCAAACCCCCGCGGAGTCACTGAATACGGAAATCTACCGGTTACTTTAAGGTTCACCGAACGTTTCCTCACACTCATTTTTTTACATAACAACGATACCAATTTATCGTACTCCATTGTAACCGGCAATTTAACATGACACTGTGGAGGTGAGCTATACCTCACAAAGTTATTCTCCAGCACAACTTCACCCCCCCCCTCCCCCCCCACACCTAATATAATGAAACCCTTATTTTTGGCTCTTCAGACATTATAAAAAAATGATTGATAAGAAGAAGAGAGAAGTATGAACGGAAGTTTGAAGGAGAGTTTTGAATGAATTTTCATAAAATTCAAACGCCTTTAAATAAGGCAAGTCCGAGCTTGGTATGCAAAATTTTTAAATATAAATCGCAGTACAATACTGAGTTTTATCAATTTGAATTATTGTTATGTCGGTTATCCGCAGAGCACTTATTGGTGGGCCCAAATCTATACTGCGAATTGTGTTGATCGCAGTATAGTACTCAGTTTTATCAAAAAAAATTATTTTTTTAATAATTCGCAGTATAATACTGCGAATCACTTTAACGGCTAACTTTCCGTTAAAGTAATTCGCAGTATTATAATGCGTTATGTAATTTTTTTTTTTTTTAACAGTACAAAGGTATTTTTTTGCCCAAAAAGACATTATTTAAGTTTTGGACTCCGAATCTTTCCACACATTTACTCTAGTCCCATTGGAGACCCTCCATCTTATCCCGTCTTTGTCTTGACTTGGATCAAAAGCGTCAAACTTTACAAACATAAAGGACTTTTGTGTTAGCAATAATGTATAAGGGACCAAAATTGAACTTGATCTTACACATAATTAAGGGACCGTTTTCATTTTTACCGCTCAAATCTCCAGAACTATATTAGCAGAGGAATTGACCCGAATGCATCTGCCCCGGCACAATGCTCCGTTTCTTCTCCCGCCAGGAAAAGCAAATTCTCTCACTCTCCGTCACGCGCCACCTCTTCTCCACCGCCGCCGCCGTCCCGACAACCATCACCGCTTCTTCAAATCTCTATTCAAAATACTCCTTCGTACCTCCACCTTCCCTTAAACCCCAAAACCCTAATTCCACTCAACCCCACTCTCAATCACCACCCAAAAAGCAGCCCAAACCCCGGTACCGTCCGCCGTCATCACTGGACCGGACCGGGGAGAAACCGGTTCAATCCAGTTTGCCATTCGACTTCCGTTTCAGTTACACAGAGAGCAGTACGGAGGTGCGGCCGATTGGGCTTCGCGAGCCTAAGTACTCGCCTTTTGGGCCTGGAAAGTTGGATAGGGTGTGGACTGGAGTTTGTGCGCCTGTGGTTGACCCAAAAGTGGGGTCTGCTGAAGATGAGAAAACTGTGGAGGAGAAGAGGAGGGTTATGAGAGAGAGAATTCAAGGAGAGCCTTTGACGAATGCTGAGAGAAAAGCTCTTGCGGAAACATGCCAGAGGCATAAATCCAAGCGCCAAGTCAATTTGGGTACACTCTTTTTTATAAATTCATTTTTTTTATTAGACAAATTATATAATACCTGCATTGGAATGAAATGGGTCTAACGTAGTTGAATGGCTATAGAGAATTCATATAGCTGACTAGAACAAATTTGGTATTGAAGCAAAATATTGATTGGGTTGATCATTTCTTTTGTGATTAGACTCAAAAGATAAGATACTATGTTGGATGAGGTGAGTTTTGTTTTATTTTCTTTTACTGTTATTGTGGAATATCTGATTATTTGCAAAATTATTTAAGTGGATTTGAGAAGGTAAATATAGGTACTTTACCTTGGCACTTACTTGCTATGCCACGGGATAGATGCCAAAGACCATTATGGTATTGGTTTACATCATTGCATATTCTAATTGCATTAAATGGAAGTGGTGAAATTCTGCACACAGATTGGGGTGGTTTGCTGACTTAAAGGTGGTACTCAGCTGGGTTTGGTATTAACTTTTTATTGCAGTGGCATGGTTGCACGTGTACGACTTGAAACTTAGTATCATTTCGTAATGTTGTTGGGAAGTTTGA
Organism: Nicotiana attenuata; assembly: GCF_001879085.1. Taxonomy (NCBI): domain Eukaryota; kingdom Viridiplantae; phylum Streptophyta; class Magnoliopsida; order Solanales; family Solanaceae; genus Nicotiana; species Nicotiana attenuata. Next base: position 526,543 of record NW_017670338.1, on the reverse strand, counting down.
CAATTTAAACTGCATTAAACTTGTTTGCCAAGCATACATGATTAGATTATTCAAAGAAATCAATGTTGATATTCTGATGGCTTTGGTATTGCTGCCATCTAGATGCACATATAAATGCTTTACATAGAAATCAACTCACCGTGTATCTTGAAGAAAGGGAGTTGAGATTTGAGAATAGGATGAATCAAATGTGTTATTAGGGCTAAATTTTAATCCTATATGGTTGGAGATTTTTAAATAATAATCACTAAAGTATTTTGTGAGTAATGGCTTTTAGGGAAAACTCACTGAGGCTCTGAAAAAGTGGTGCATTGCCTAATATTTGGAGAGGGAATTTGGTGAAACAATTTAGTAATTAAGGTACTATGCATATTCTTATCAGTAACTCAGTTGTCGTAAGCTCTTGTAAAAACTGCTTGCTACACATAACATCTTGGTGTTCTTTTATAATGCAAACCACGCTTGACTTCTGCTATTTGCATTTATATTTTCTGTCATAGACTGGGAAATTTAGTGATGTGATGTGCTCCATTTGGCATTAGGATCTTACCTTGTAATGGCAATGACATCAAACACTTCTTTCCTTCTCTGCTTTATTGTGAAATGAAGTTGAATATCACTGGACGTAAGTTTCTATAGTGGGATTATGATAGCACATGATTGGAATACCTGTTTGCTGATTTTCCATCTTTGTTCTGCAGGGAGAGATGGCTTAACACATAACATGTTGAATGATATTCATAACAACTGGAAACATGCTGAAGCTGTAAGAATAAAATGTATGGGCGTGCCTACAGTTGATATGAAGAATGTTTGCACTCAGTTGGAGGTATCTCCATCCTTCAAATTCAATGACTTCCACTTTCTTTGCTTCTTAATCCTTCATGTTATTGTTCTTTGTCGGAATTATGTTGCTTGAACAGGTATCTGTTTACTTTGTTTATGGGGTTTATTCTCTAAAATTATGGTTCTCTCAACTTAGAATCTTCTTTTTATGTTGTACTGTGTCTTTGATTAGTAATGTGGATTCTTGTATGCCTTCTAGGATAAGACATTTGGTAAAATCATCCACAGACATGGTGGTTTACTTGTGCTCTATAGAGGAAGGAATTATCATCCCAAGAAGAGGCCTGTTATCCCCTTAATGCTATGGAAACCTCATGAGCCTGTATATCCTAGGCTTGTAAAAACTACTATTGATGGCTTGAGTATCGAGGAAACCAAGGAAATGAGAAAAAGAGGATTAGCTGTTCCGGCATTAACAAAACTTGGTATGCTTTCTTGTCAACTGTGTTTGATGAGGCCATCTGGATTTGGTATGTGAAATGTATGCTACTATGCAGCCAAAAATGGTTACTATGGCAGTCTTGTACCGATGGTACGCGATGCTTTTCTCACTGAGGAGCTGGTTCGGATAGATTGTAAAGGCCTCCCAAAGAGCGATTACAGGAAAATAGGCTGCAAACTGAGGGTAAGAATTTTCCCCTTCTATTTTGTGTTGGACTTCTACTTGCTCATGCTATAGTTTTTCTTGTATCTTTCTTGTGGAGTACTATGATTTACGAGAAGAGGTGCAGTTTCTGTTATTCTTATAAATACAAAAAGTTATTTTCAATGATAATTTATTTGTTGAAATCTAGACTCCCTGGTTTGCCAAAAAGGTGCTCCAAACCTTATTGACCCAATTGTTTAATAGAGGATGGCCTGAGGTTTGGGTTTTATGTGGCGGGGTATGGGGCTTATTTATCATTGCAGTAAGAGAAAACCCGGGTTAGTATCCATTGGGGTTCGACTGCTGAGATTTGACTTTTAAATCTCCACCCAGAGATAGTCTGAACATGTGGGTCTCTTTCATTGGCAAGTCATGAAAAGAGGCCTTCCCCGTGCTTCTTGGGTTAACCAGAGGTATTTGCTTTATTGTATCTTTTCCAGTGACATTGCTGGCTGCTGCAATAGGCAAAGCTGACCTAGAAGGAATATGTGAGCATATGGGGCATGAAACCGCACCCAAACAGGGATGGCCCATATAGATCCCCCGATTTCGATATCAACAAATTTGAGGATTTTACGAGGGGAGATTCAACTTGGATCCTGGCACATGCAACAAAGCTTCAGTCACTGTTTGCAGTGGTCAATGGCTGTGAGTCCCCTCAAGAAATTTCTGGACCAGATATGAAGAGGACCCCCGATTTCGATATCGACAAATTTGAGGATTTTATGAGGGGAGATTCAACTTGGATCCTGGCCCATGTAACAAAGCTTCAGTCACTGTTTGCAGTGGTCAATGGCTGTGAGTCCCCCCAAGAAATTTCTGGACCAGATATGAAGAGGAACACCACCGAGTCTGATCCAAGTGTTGTTGTTTTCTGTCCAATTCTATGGTGATTTTCCAATTTCATCTAAAGAGGGTGGGGCTGTTATAGGGAAACTCCTAACTAAACATCTCGAGATACAGTTGTCTGGACTTGGTAGACCTTCTATATTAAAGCCTATTTTGAGTGAAGCTCCAAACTTAAGGGATTACCTTTGGCATTTTTCCTTGGAAGGATATGGGTTCCTTTGGGATGGACTAAATTTTCAGTACTTTTAAGAACTTGGAGGACTATCAGTGGTTATCTTGTATATTATGGATCATTTTGATCGAACCCAAACGTAAGGGACTATTTTGGGATTTTTCTTGAGAAAAAGCCTGTCAAGGAAAAAACTCCTCTTTTAATCTCATAATAATAAGATGGGCTGAAAAGCGGCAATCATAAACTATTTTGGACTATGAATACCTACCAAGTATTCAGTACGATACACGGAAAATATGCCTGGTCAGCGGTATGGTATCAGAAATCTTTTTAATTTTCAGGGTACAAATATCCTTATTTTGAGACAATTACGGAATTACCCAAAAATCAGGTACTTTGAGCCAAATTTGATATGTTTGGGGCCAGTGAATTCTCTGAGGGACGATATTGGGTCTCTTTTGTAACTGATAAAACCTAATTATTTGTATTTGAAGATGTATGTATGTTCCTGGCTGATGCTTTCAGATAATATCTGGTAATTTATAAGAATGATGTCGGATAACTTCAATCCATAGTTATAAAGTTGAAATTTTTAGACGATGAAATGTGTGTTCTTACTTCTTACTTTACTTTCAATAGTTATTAATGCTGCTTATAATATTCTTTAGATTTTAAATGCATAATGAAAAATTATAAAGAATGTTTATATAATGCCTTTATACTTTTAACACTGACTTGTGTTATTTGTGAATTTTTTTTGCTTGTCAGAAAGAGATGTATGCATTTTAGTACTCAAGTTTTTGGGACCGAACAATTGCAGTGGCTATGTCCAAAGCATGAGGGGTCTGGTCAAATTGAGAACTTGCTATGGAGACAGGTTCTTGATCCGTGGACCGAATGTCCACCTAGCTAATCCAGTCTTGAGTCCAGGAACCACAGCCATATTTTCTTGAATCAACAAATAAATTGGTTGATAAATTCTTTTCCAATAATGAAATAAATAAATCAAGAATTAATAAGAAATATTCACTTTATTTCAACTATAGAATAGTCACATTTATTGCATGCTGGTAAAAAAAGAAGTTCCATATTTTGCTGGCGGACTCAAGCTGGTAACAATACTCATTTTGTACCTGTGCTATGTCGCTATTAATGTCTCTTCTGTTTCTTTTCATTTTTCTCCCTCATCGAACAATTGATCTTTGCCCTTATTTTGTCATCTTCATCGTTGACCAGTGGTGGTTGCTCTAGTGGTGAGAGTTCTTTAGGAGTCTGAATCACCAAGGAAGAAAGTGGTGTAAACCACTCTTGGCCCCTGGGGATAGGGATTTAGAGGGGTGAATTTACCAAATCAGAAAGACGGAAGAAACAATCATGGTCATCACTCATCTTCTACTTGTTTACTTTTAGAGCTCTTTGCCTTCATGACATGTAATGGTGTGTTAATATTCCTGGAACTGCAGTTAATTGCATATTAGTTTGGTTGTCTACTTCCTTCAGTTTACTTGCTTTGCTACTTGAAATGAAGACCTCAACTTAGAAGGGCCAGATATTTGGAAGAATGCTGTGAAATCCATTTGGAAAGTATAGTGATTGGCATGCTTCTAAGACCAAATTTTAATTGATGTTCAAAGAATGTTCTGATATCCATGTGGAAGATATAGTGATAGGCTTGCTACTAAGACTATGTTTGAGTGGATTACCTTATGTCATGGCAGGATTTGGTCCCTTGTATACTCGTAACGTTCGATAAAGAGCAAATCGTGGTATGGAGGGGTAAAAACTACAAACCTTCTGAGAATGGGTTCTTCCTTACAGAAAGAGAACCTTTTGATGACTCCAATAATGATTCCGATAATCATGAGGAAGAAAACGAAAGCAGAAAAGGAATTCCTGGTGACAGTGATTATGATTCTGGCGAGAGTGATTAGATCTTCTATCTATAAATTAGCTAAATGTTGTTGGCTTCAAGCAGTTATATTTACTGCAAGTCAAGCCGAAGGAAGTAACAATATACAATACAACGACCAAATGCAAGGTAATGGTTAATATGTTCTTTTTTTAATAAGGAATGGTTAGATATATGCCCATCTTTATATTCTTGTCTAAAGATGTATCTGACTATACGTTTTGGTATTATTTACAGAGAACACTTGAAGAGCATAGGGAAGAATCAAGATATGCATGATTAAAAGAAATGCACTGCGCTGTCATTCATTGTATATAGATAACCTGTATTTTTGTTAGGCGAGAATCTCATGTGTGGCAACACATCTTAAGTGTTGGCTCTTCTAAAACTTGGAAAATTACCAGCCCCTGCATCCCTCAAAAGGTAGGGACTGGCAACATGGCATAGGTGTAGATATATTGACTGGCACATGGTTTTGCCAGGAGTTGATAATGTCACACTTGCTTGCTACTTTATGGTGATTATTTAAATCCCAATTCCTGCCAACTTAGGTGGAAGTTTTTCCTGCAGTATTATACTAACCTGACAAATGTTCTTGGTGGATCTCAATGCAATCAGATCCTAAAATCACTATCTTATTTGCACGCATCCCGATGTTCCCCACATGTTTCAGGAATAATGTTGATTGGATCTAATGTTTACATCAAACTATATTGACTTATTATCTTAATGTGATTAAAGAATGTGAGAATATAGTGGATCAACTATAGTCAAGTGAAAAATTTCCTTGCTTCTGCCATAACTTGGTTGGTGTATTTAAAACTTGATTTTCAAGTGTCAGAGGCCATCTTTTTGTAGTTAAAATATTGAAAAGAAAATTGCCGAAGAACTGTTTTGTTCGTTGCGAGATGGGAATACTGTCTTTTTTCAAAAACGAAAAAAGGTTTCCTTTTACAAATAAATTTGTGTGGTTTTTGAATAATTCAAGTAAATCAATTGCTTAACGTGTGGGGTTTCTCTTTGCTAAAAAAATTGCCACGCAAAAAACGGTAACGCCCAAGGGGTCAACAGATTACCTGAGCTGGTTAACGTTGACATGTTGATAGGAATAGCACTATGAACTTCTGATTAACGTTTGAGGGTGCCACACGTACAAATATTGTATCTTTCATTTAGTTATTTCAATATATCCGCTCTACCATAAATGAAATTTAGTTGAACACGATAATTAACCTTTATCTAGCACGACGACCTTATTTTTGGACACTGTTGTGTCATTTCAACCTTTTATCATAGACTACTAGATACCGACTTGCAGAAGCTCCCGTAAACGGATTTTTTAATTTATATAGAATAGGTTCAATATTATGATCTTTTTAAAAGATATATGTGTAAAATTTAATGTTAATGTAATACCATACAGTGATCAAATATTGAAAACAACCAAAGATATCCGTGGCATTTCAAACAATAGAAGCATTTTAATATTTATACTTTTTTTAAATCAACATTTGTCAAATTATTATGCATTCAAATTATCAAGTTTGGCACTTGGAACTAGACTTATCAGATGAACTTGTATTAGTTTTCCGAAACTATCAACTTTCATATGTAAATTATTACAGAGTTGATTGTATGCTGATCATGTTTTTCTAACGCATTTAATTTTTCTATGATAATAATTACTCTTGGAGAGTGTTTTATTTTAACTAACAAGATATTTGTTTTGGTACGATACATTTTCTTGGTCCGTGTAGTTTAATTATTAGTGTTATTATATAAAAGGATCTTCAAACGTTATAACAATAGTATCAATTTAATTACAGCCGATGAAGCAGGTACAATATGAGGCCGATTGGCAATGAAATTTTTTCTCTTTTTTTTTTTTTTTTAATAAAATCAATGTTTGGCCATAAAATTTTCGCTTTTCACTTGAAGATGAATTTTGAAATTTTTTGAAAATTTGAAAAACTTCAGAAGAACACTCAGATCACTCAATTTAAAAATAACGAAAAATTATATTCATGTCCAAACACAACTCTACTTTTCAAATATCATTTTTACTTGATTTTTTCCCCCACTTTTTTTCCGGAATTTTACAATTCTTATGTCCAAACAATCACTATAAGTCCCTTTAAAATTTTCTCTACAAACACGTCACTGCGCATGTGGTTATGTTTTAAAAATAGGACGGCTTTTGGTACACTTTCGTCTAATTGAAAAGCGTGTGCTGAATATCCACCAGATTGGATCCAACATGATATATTAATTTTTTAAGGTTCAAGATCTTGCATAAGATTCTTGACAATCAAGGCCAAAGCTCATTATTATTAATTTTAGCCATTACTAAGCTCTCAAAAATGTGCTTTAGGCCGATTCAGTTTGATATTAAATTGAGAAAACACTAATCATACACACACAGAGGAACCATGTAACCTAGAATGTGTCTATATATGTGTATTTTCTGAAGTATACTTAGAGCCCATTTGGACATAAGAATTTTTTTCTTTTTTTCCAAATTTTTTTTACTTTTTTCCGAAATCTGCGTTTGTTCATAAATTTTTCAATTTTCACTTGAAGATGCATTTTGAAAATTTTCGAATTTTGAAAAACTCCAAAAACCTGTTTTACGGAGTTTTCACTCAAATCACTCACAAAACTTCAAAAACAACCGAAATTATATTCAAATACTATTTTCACTTACAAAAATTTTTCCCCCTATTTTAGAATTTTACAATTCTTATGTCCAAACGCCCACTTAGAGTAGTCGATTTCATGAATGTGTGATTAAAGTTGCAACTATTTGTTAAAACTGTTACTTTAATAACATGTATATAAATTTGCCATCTTTTTTATTATAAATTTTCGAGTTTTGATTGTTATTGAAAAATATTGTTTAAATTGTGATCTAAAGTTCATTTAAAGTATACATAGTGAATTATTTTAGAATTTTATTATGATATCTACACTACTTTTCATACTATTAGTATTTGTTGGTATTACGTGCAATGAATATACATTTAAATGTTCTCGTTCTTTCTTATTTACATAATAGAGTTTTGTGCGGTGAACTTATATGCTTGATTACCCTCAAACTTTATTTTTTATTCAACATAATATTGATTTGTTCTAATTTCTATAGGTTAGTATCTAACATATGTTTTAAAAAATGGAGAAAGAAATCATTATACAAAGGTTGATGATCTAGAAGATAAAATTTTAAAAAACACTTTAAGAAAAATGAAGTTTATGGTGCTAAAAATGAAGTTTATGGTGCTATCAGGGGCGGATTTAGGGGGCGGAAGGGGTTCACCCGAACCCCTTTCGCCAAAATTACACTGTATATGTAATAATGTAGGGCAAAATCTGTTATGTACCTTTATATATTATATTTTGAATCCCCTTGACACAACTAAAAAGCATAGCTTAGTAGTAGTCAAGAGGGTTCAAAAGCTTTGTAATATCACTAGTTCAATTACCCCTAGCCACAATCTCTTCTAATTTTTAACTTTTTTTGTTGAAGCCTCTTATAGGAAATTTTTGAACCCCTTATCGAAAATCCTGCTTCCGCTGCTGGGTGCTATATGCAACTTTTTCATAGTACATAGCTATTAGGAAGGAACCAAATAGGTGATCTACTAACATAGTATCAGAAATTAAAAGGAAACTTCATATGAAGCTGTACAAATTTTCATATTCTAATAATTCTTAATTAAGTCTTAGAAGAAACCTACATTCCGTAATTTTTTGTTACTTTTAGAAGAAACTTACACACAAGCACATAACAATATACTTGCCTATTCTATGTATCATCACTCTTTTATCGAATTGGGTTGAGCAATTTCGTATTAGTCTAATTCACAAGGTATACTTGTTCTTATGAGAAGAATTTGTGGCCAAAAGAATTGGATTTGCCTTGGAAAACCATTTTTATAATTACATATCAAAAAACATATATTAAGTAAGTTTCTAAATTAAAATATAGAACAAACCATGCCATTTGATGGCCCTATCTAGTTTTTCCTTTTCACCCCGTCTTCGTTATCTATTTTGACATTTGATTAAATTTAAATTCGTGTAGAAAAAAATCACATTTTGAAGGTAAAAGCACGCAACTCTATGACCCAAGACTCTGATAGATATATACTCTCTCCGTTCACTTTTAGCTGTCCACTTTAAACTTTTCACGCCTCTTAAAAAAAAAAAAAAACAACAACAACAACAACATATCCTGTATAATCCTATGGGTGGGGTCTGGGGAAAATAGTGTGTACGCAGACCTTAGGCTATTTCCGATAGACGGCTCAAGAAAAGATGGAAAGGAAGAATAGGGGAGAAGAAGGAGAGGAAAGAGGACGGAAAGAAGGAAGAGGGAGGCAAAAGACTATAAGCAAAGAGACTTCTTTAAAAAATAATAATGAAATATATATTTTATAATTTTACTCAAAATAATGATAATATTTTCAAAAGTCTTGGATAATGATTTAGGGAATAAGTAACTAATGATAAGGATAAAATAGAAAAAAAAATTATTTTTTGATTGTATAATGAGTAAATGGTAAAAGTAAATATATATTTTTAGTTTATCCACCGTAAAATCCAAATGAACAAATGAAGTTACCCATCTGTCCGACTTTGTCGCGTAATTTTTGTCTGATAGGTTAAAAAAGAAAGATTTATAGCCACAGAAAATCGTTATTTTGTCGGAGAGAGTGTTTTCCCCTCTCGCCTTTTCACTCTCCATTTCTCTTCTCTTTCTCTCTCTGTACGCTCCGCTTCCGGCCACCGGCAATCGTTTCCCGGCAATGTCGGACCACACTGTATCCGCTCCTCTTTTACCTACCTCCACCCACCTCTCAGACTCCGATCACGATCAGGCCCCTGAGCCGCACGTGATCGTTACTGTTGACGACGACGATGGGGTCCACCAGCTACCCAACGGCGATGATCATCAATTGGTTACTCATATTTCGGAGGTGGATGATAACCCATATGCGTTTCTTGGAGCGAAACGGTTCGACATGCCTGGATCCACCACCGTTGACCCGTTCAGGAACAATACACCTAGAATCGAAGGGGTCTATGAATGGTTCAAGATTGTCGTGTGTTTGCCTCTTGCTTTGGTGAGGTTGTTGCTTTTTGGGTTGTCTTTGATGGTCGGTTACGTGGCGACACGTCTTGCTTTGTACGGGTGGAAAGATAAGCACAATCCTATGCCTAAATGGAGGTCCAGATTGATGTGTGTTACCCGGTTTAGTGCCAGAACCATCCTCTTCTCTTTCGGGTATTTAAACAACGACCTTTTTTGGCTTTCAACTATTTGCTTGCAAATTTGGCCAGTCAAAGAATATTAGTAGTTCTTTGGTTTAATTAAAGGAGTAGGATTTCTTGAGTTTGTGTTGATACAGATTGCTTCTTTAGCAAGATAGACAGTGATCTTGTTGGTTTCTTGTGAAAGAGTGAAGGAGATTTTTATTTTTTTGTTACTTGTGTTTAAAGGCGAAAAATAATAATTTATACGTCTTTTTTTTCTCAATGAGAGGTGCTATACTTCATCTCTCTTTTTTGTTTCATGTTAGTAGTACATATATTGCATTGAACTTTCATTTGTTTCAAAGAGCTAGATGTACTTGCATTGGATACTTACACACACCTGTATTGGAAACTAATTCATCTAGCAGGAGAGTGATTAAATGAAGCAACAGTCACAGTAAGCTTGAGACTCTTTTTGTTTTCCTTCTTTCCAGTAGAGTTCTTTTCTCTCTTTTCTCTATCGAAGAGGTGGATGGGGTGACGGAGAGGATAAAAGTAGCTTGGGGTGTTGGAGCTCTTGGGAAATTGAGTGGCTTAATTACGTTATTAAGGAAGACCTCTGGCCTAGTTCACGCTATTATATAAGCTTAGTTCACGCTATTATATAAGCTTTACCGGTACAAGTATTTTCTTTTTAGCTGTTAACTCTACCCTTACAAATCCTACTATTATTCCTTTCCCAAGTATTGAAGTTTTTCTATTTTTCCTTTGTATCTTGTAGCAATATTTTAGTGGACATGGATTTACAAGATTAATGGTTTCATCTTGTATAAGAGGGGTTTAGAGCATGCCATTAATTGTGAATTCGATGTGGACAGTAACTTGCAAATTGAAAAGTCAGGCATTTTGTGCTGTCAAAACAAAATAGGTCATTCCATGTTAAAAGAGGTCATGTCGTAGTCATATTAGCATGTAAGCTGCTGTCAGAGTTCAAGGAATTTGTTTTATTAGATTTGCTTCCCAACCACTGTGTCTGACAAAATATCTTTTTTTTTGTTCCTTTTCTCCTTTCTTATTTACTGTTCCAGGTACCAATGGATAAGACGAAAAGGAAAACCTGCGCCAAGGGAGATAGCTCCGGTTGTTGTATCTAATCATGTCTCGTACATAGACCCTATCTTCTATTTCTATGAGTTATTTCCTACCATTGTTGCTTCCGAGTCCCATGATTCCATGCCTTTCGTCGGAACTATTATCAGAGCTATGCAGGTAATGGGCGCACAACAACATTGTCTCAAATTTTATGTGTACTTGCTAGCATATTGGTGCTAGTACGTATAATTTATGTTTTGTCATTTGTTGGCAGACTTCATTTGCTTCTAGCTTCGAATTCTGGAATCCAGTTTATTCTGCCTCAGAATGCCTGGTATATATATATATATCTGTAATTAAGACATTAAACTTGCTTATGCCTTCTCCCTTTTTGCAGGTGATATATGTTAATAGATTCTCTCCCACTTCAAGGAAGCATGCTGTTAGTGAAATAAAGGTAAATAGTATCTGTCTTTGGTCTCTTGTTTTTTCTATTGGTACTTGGATGATAAACATTTTTTGGCTATTATGTTAGTGCATATCATTCTGAGGTTATTTAAATCTACTTCTTACATGTAGGCCCGTGATCACTTATTCATAGTTATATATATTTTTTCAAGATATGTTGTTGAAGTTTGCCCTGGAGCACATGAAATGTTTTGCACCATCCCAGGCAAAGCTTGCTCTTTCAATTTCATGTCTGGGGATCTAGGTTGAGCTCTATACTCCATATAGATGCAGTTCAGTTGAAGTCTGGGGTTTCAAGCAAATTTTGCTTGTTCAACTGCTTGCCAACAAGTGCAAAGAATTATAGAAGATCGGGAAATTAATGTGTGTGGTCCATAAGAGACTCTTGATCCTTTTCATCAACAAGCATTTTGCTATTTCTAAAGCCTTAAACTTCCTATTAGCATATAATAATCTACCCATTTCTCTTCTGTCTCCTGATTGCCATCGGGGTAATGACTTATTTTACTATTATTCATTTGATATGAAGGAAATATTTATTTAGAGTACAGCTGGCTCATGAGAAGGTACTACTAAAGGAAAAGAGATGTTAGCAAAATTTATATCTCCGAAATTTTATGAAGTTCATGTACTCTCTTAATCAGTTAAATAAGGTCTGAAGAAGTATTTTTCCACCATCTATTACACTCCCTTCATGGGTAGTATTTGGTGCCCACATGTATATGCAGAATTTATACAAAAGAGAATTAGAAATAATGAACAGCTCGGTCCACAATTAGTAAGTAGATTACACTCTTTCCTGAATGTGTAAATATAAAGTGTTTAGCAATATAGCTATTTGATACAGAAATATGCTTTCAAGGATCTGAAAACAGAGAAAGGCTTCTTGCAATCAATTTCCCCGAGTGCTTTTATTTCCTGAAGGGACTACAACAAATGGAAGAGCTATTATTTCCTTCCAACTTGGTGCATTTATCCCAGGCTATCCTATCCAGCCTGTTATTGTGCGCTATCCCCACGTTCACTTTGATCAATCATGGTATACTCTTCCTTCTCAGCAGGTTCTTTGGGGATGATACGTTTGTTTTTTTTATTATCGCCCTCATGTGGGATTTCATTTTCGTGCAGGGGGAATGTTTCCCTGGGAATGCTGATGTTTAGAATGTTCACACAGTTCCACAATTTCATGGAGGTATGTATGCCTTGCAGTAAGAAAAGAAGTGACTAAGTGTTCATGGACGTGTATGCACTCTTCGACGTGTGACTGCCCCTCCAATGTCAAGTTTCAAATCTATTATCTGCTATTCTGCTATGAGTCATATGTCTAGAACTCAGCTCCTTTCCCATCTGAAAATCTGTGCTCTTTTACATGTATATGTGTTCCTTTTGGGCTCAGTTTGTTAGCAGATTGATTTATCAATATGATGGTATATGACTGCCAATATTTAGCTGTTCATGGAAACTGTGGCTATTCTTTAGGCCTTTTGAAATTTTGTGGAGTAATCTGTTGAATGTTGCTTAACTTTGGTATACTGATATTTTTATATTGTCTTAGATGTGGTTTTATCTTTATACAGATCTATGTCTGATAGAAAATTTTTATCTTCATTATGCTTAATTGAGAAACCTGCCGCTTTTCTACAGTTGTGTTGTAGGCCTATCTGCTTGAGTTCATTAGCTTTAAATATTTTACATTGTGTTCTTGTTTGTTTTAGATTCATTAGTTGTTAATTTTTTACTGGGGATCATGTTATTATGTGCTTTCAATAGTGTGCTTGTTTCATACTTTCTCTTATTTGAACTGTGCTAATGTATTCTTTCTTCTTTAAAATAATAAATATATTCACAAAATATGTTCTACCAGGGAACTCTGGAAGTCTTAACTTCTAAAACTTTGGGATTCCATAAAACTTCCACTCCCCTAAAACTTTTGGAGTTTTGCTTCAAGTACTATTCTGGCTTCATATGCTTAGTATATTTTGGCAACCGTGGATAATTTCATGTTTTATTCTCTTTTCTCTAAAGCATAATTACATAATCTATTAATGAAATTAATTTGCACACAAAATTTGGCCATGGCTTTTCTCATTAACCTTTTAATTATCCTCTCCATCTTTTTTGCTTCCTGTGTATTGGTCATTATTGGGCTGGGGAAGGGATATGGTGACATATGTGATTTTGCCTTCTTGAAGGTAGGGGTAAGGTCTGCGTACATACTACCTTCACTAGACCCCACTTGTGGGATTACGCTGTCTGCGTACATACTACCTTCACCAGACCCCACTTGTGGGATTACGCTGTTGGGTCTGTTGTTGCTGTTGCTGGAAATACTTGCCATTTTCTTTTACTAGTGTGGATATTACTGTTGAAACAATTATCTCACTTTGTTTAGTAATGTGCAGGTTGAGTACCTTCCTGTTGTTTCACCTCATGAGAATCAGAAAGAAAATGCTGTACGGTTTGCTCAAAGGGTGAGTCGATTCTAACAACAGAACTTATTCTTCTGCTGACTGGACAAGATTTTATTTTTCACGTGTTGTATGTGTTGTTGCATATAAAAACTTCTTGAATGCAAAAATATGGAGTATTCTGATTTTTTTTCCAGCTTTATTTCAAGTGCTTGTGCTTTCCATTATAGAAATCCTACCCGGTAAGTTGCTGCAGAATTCATGATATGACATAGATTTGTGCTTTTTGTTATGTTACACGGATCCTTCGTTAGCCTTTCAAAGTCAATAAATGCTACACCAAGATGGGTGGCAAAAATATGTACAATGAATAAGGAGTGGCCTAACCACATGTAGCTCACAAGTTGTACCAATCATATATACAAGTAGGACTGTTCTCATTACACAAAAAAAAAATGATATACAATATCTCTTTACAAGCTGTTCATGTCCCTCTCACTAGTTTGGAGTAGTCTTCTTTTTCTTTCCTTCCACACTGTCGAAAAAAAAAAGAACACAACGGCATCGTTCTTATGGTGTTGGGGGGTGACATGGGACAAGAGACAATGCTTGTTGAAGTTGGGTGACTTATTTTTACAGTTACAAGGCCAAATTCATCTAAATTTTCTCCTTGCAGCTTCTGTAGTGTGGTTGAGATTTTAGTGATGAATAAATTATGTTTGTTGTATTTGAGACTCTTGTAGTGACTTGACACATGCACACAAACAAAAGAACTAGTTTTGTGTGCTTGTGCAGTTGAATGTCATTTTGTTGATAACATGTGTAATTAAATGTTACTAAATGTGTGAGCTTGTCAGCTATCATCCTTCATACATCCTATTTACGGAAGCTTGATCCCTAATTTTTTTAATCAATACAGACTGGCCATGCTGTTTCAACTGCCCTTAACGTTGTACAAACATCTCATTCTTATGGCGACGTACTGCTTCTTGCTAAGGCATTGGAGTGCAATCAGGTTTATGGTTCTTTTCGAGATTTGCTAACTAAATCACATTCAAGTTGCTTATATTGATGTATCAATTTTATTTTCTTCCTCCTCAAAAAAAAAAATATTTTCTTCTCTTGTGGGTTGGGGGGGGGGTTGGGGGTGTCTGCCTTATTCTTAGCAATATTTTCGAAAACTTTTCTTCCTAAAGAGCACATATAGCTTGTCTGAGACTAATATAAACCTCATATGCTATTACACTGTCAGCAAATAGACAATGATGCATGCAGCGCCGCTTATAGTACTCCACATGTTGCCAATCTGCTAAATATCTGGTCTTAGTTGCATAATAATATTTTTATTTTCTGGGTTACTGTCAGCACTACGGGACTTATGGCCTGGAAGCGTGCCAATTTTCCCCGCATTTGGAAATTCTTGTGGACTGCCTTAATTTCGATCCCATTTTAACAAGGAATTTCATATTTGACGGTGGAGAAAAAGTTTAAGTTCAGTCTAAAAAAGGCTGCTTCTTTCTCATGCTGGTGTTCAATGTTGAATCATTCAGCATAGGTGCAATCCGTTGGAGTTTTTTATATGTTTTAATCAGTTTTCTTGCTGAATAAATGATGAATACTTTGTACTTGTTAGTCAAATTTGATTTCTAGTTTTCTTGTACACTCTACCCTCCCCAGGTCCCACTTGTGGGATTACACTGGATATGTTGATGTTGTTGTTGTACAAGGATTTCTGTTGAATGTATCACTGTGGACTCTGGAGTAATGTCTTTTTATCGGTCTCCAGGAAAATCCCTCGCTCTATTTGGTTGAGATGGCAGCGGTTGAAGCGGTGAGTTGACTTTCTTTACTTCTCCTGAGAAAAGCAAATTCATCTTTCTTAGCTGTTTGCTTAGAGTATGACAATTTTGAGACATGATGTGTTTATCAGTTAATTGTGAGGCAAAACTTGGCATGGACAAGTACCATTGTCATTTTCTAAAATGCAAAACTTTTAGCCTCATTGCCCCTTATATTTGTTTTAGTGCTCAAATATAACTTTTACTTTTACCCCATAAGTTTAAAGTAGACTCTGTTGGTACTTTTCTATAGTTGCTTCGGATACTACGGGGAAGTTCAGTGAGCAGTAGCTCAAGTGGAGAATACTCTGCTGTTTTTTTATATACTCTTAGAGTACAGAGAGGATTGCGATTGATATAGGTATTGGATGACTTTTATGGAGAACAATACTATTGTATCCATTTTCTATACTGGGATTTTCCCCTTTTTGCTGCCAATGAGAACATTTACTAAACAAAATGCTATTGCTTTGGGTCTGAGCGGATCTAGTTTTTGTATTTAGGTTTACGACATTTGGACCTGCTATTTTAGCATTTGCCCATTATGAAGTTCTTTGGTTTCTCTATGTAAGAGATACTTGTATTGATATTTTCTTTATTTCTTGAGGATAATTGCATCTTCGCTGTGGTGTGATGTAATGGTGATTGTTGATACAGATTGATGTTGGGGAACGGTAGAACAAGGGATTGGAGTGATGTAGAGAGAACTTTGGAGATAGAGTTGACTTTTGTGTGCATATAAAACAGAGAACATCATAGTATCCCAGACATTTGTTGTCGTCAATCTAATATTACCTGTAGTAATTGGTAAAAAGATCTGACTCAAGAAATAATTGGTTAGCCTTTCTCGATTTCATACAACCATGCTTGCAAATACAATAAAATTGTGTAATTATGTACTCTATTATTGAATTAACACAAAGGAAAAAAGGTATTCTTCCCATGAATGAACTACCATTTCTCTGAAGAAGCAGTCCAAAACTTGTACTGAGTGACAAAATTATGCAGTGGCTTATTAAGATATTTGAAGCATATTACAACCTAATTGTATGCAGATTTTTGTTCCTTTACAGCAATTTCCTTCTTCAAAATGTGGACTAACATGATAACTGAAAGGATATATGATCCTTCTCATTTTCTTGTTTTTAGGCATTTCATTTGAGCTCTTTGGAGGCTGTAGAGTTTCTGGATGTTTTCCTTTCAATGAACCCAGACTCCAAGTATGTCATTTTTATTGTTTTTAAGCATTTCTTTTGAGCCCTTTGGTGACTAGATTTTCTGGATATTTTCCTTTCAATGAACCCAGACACCAGGTATGCTGTTTCGGCTTTGGAAAGAGCATGGACTTGCTGTAGCAAACAGTGTCCCTTTCTGTCCGATACTGATTGGTTATTGTGAATTATTTGTCGAGGAATTTAACACCAGTTGAGCTTGTGGACTTTCGATCATTAAGTGGAAGGGAAATAATAATAGCGATAAAATTAAATGAGGGATAAAAGTTGTCCTTAACCATTGTGGCTTTCAATCAGGAGTGCATAAGTAGGCCACACTGCTTCAGTCCTCACAAGGCTATATAGGCATTTTTTAAGACATGAGAGCACTTGAAGTGATAACTTTCTAGATCTAGTTTTTGGCATTTAACTTTTTAATACATTATAACACGTAATATCCACATAAAAAAACACATTTAATATCCAAATATATTCAAATGCAGAGATTGACAGAATGATGGCTCTGGTAATTTTTTTTTTTCCCATTGGCTCTGGTAAAATTAAAGCTATTGGAAATGTTGGATTTCATTTTGGGGGGGGGGGGGGTTAGGGGTACTCGTAGATCATGATAAAATAACATGTCTTCTATATCACAGAAGGGAACGGTCAAGACTGGAGTAAATAA
>NW_017670338.1:500141-509146 GCF_001879085.1 Nicotiana attenuata | reverse complement strand
AAGTAAGTAGTAGTAGTAGTAGTGTGTGTGTGGTGGGGGGGGGGGTTAGACCTGTAGATCATGAATAAAATACATGTCTTCATATCACAGAAGGGACGTCAAGCTGGATAAATATCTGGGTATTGCCCCGGTGAGGAGTTGTGAGCGGCTGGCGGTGGTTGGCGCGAGTCGAGGCAGGGAGGCCCAAGAGATATTGGGGAGAGGTGATTAGGCAGGACATGGCTAGAATGCGGATTTCCGAGGACATGGCCCTTGATAGGAAAGTCTGGAGGTCTAGTATCAGGGTTGTAGGATAGGGGCTTCTAGAATTTTTTGTACTTCTGTCCCGGGGCTGGGGGGGGGGGGTTTGGTAGGGCTCTCCATAGATGATCTGTGTATTGTATTGTGCCCCCTTATGGTAGTTACTGGTCGATATATTTGCATGCCATTTTATTTATGGTTTATGTTTAGATAATTATTTATGTGATTTCTGCTGGAGTTACTAATGCTCTTTTGTTTTTGTTTTCCTTTTCCTTTTCCTGAGCCGAGGGTCGATTGGAAACAGCCTCTCTGCCCTTTTCGGGTAGGGGTAAGGCCTGTGTACGTATTACCCTCCCCAGACCCCACCTTGTGGGACTATACTGGGTAGTTGTTGTTGTTGTTGTTGTTGGCCTGGTAGCAAGGGAGCTGGTTGTACGTATGCATATATTTTGTTGACTAATAACTTTAGGTGTCTTCTGGTACAAACTTGGTGAAATTGAGATCGCTGTCCTTAATTCTCTGTTGCTCTATTCACATTCATAATATATAACAATTAATTACTCAAAAAGTACCATCAGTTTATACTTCTCCTGACTTTACAAAGAGAAGGTTAACATTTCCGGACTTATTTGTGCCCGTCATGGCTCTTTGTGGGATCCGGTCTTTTCTTTTTTGTTTGTTCATGAACTGATTTAAGTTGGATGCCTGCATCTCTTGCTCAATTTCATTGGTTTTTCTTGTTAGATGACTATGTCTAAATGTAATTCTCTTTCTCACAATCTCTATTTATTGTGTGAGTTTCTCCCATTCTCATGTTATACGGGTGTTACTCCCTCCTTTCAAGTTATGGTCTCTAGAGAAAATTTGAAATTTGTTGTTTTCATATATCATGATATATCACGTTTTTTCTCCTATCTTGACTAGATTTTCTAGTTTTGCTTTTATGGAATTTTATTAATTGTAAATTGTACTTGCAGTAATATCCTTTGTTTCTGCAGGGGACAGGTCGAGATTCATGACTTCCTCAGGGTTTTAAGACTGAAACCCTGTACTCTTTCTGAAAAGGTAAAAAAAAATATTGGTTCTGATTGTCTTAGACTCTTAGTTCAGAACTTTGAGCATATGTTCTCTTGTTGGGGCTCTCATCATTCATTCTCTTGCAGCTGTTTCCCTGATAGTTGTTACTTCTTTTATTGGTCACTTAGTTCTTTACCTTTTAGGAGTTACTTTCTTGGGAATGCCAATGTCTTTTCTCACTGCATTGTGTGTTTGCTGTCATTTCTTATCAGCTTTTTGCGAAGACTACTCTACTTGGTACCCTATTTTTGTTTTCAATGTCTTTTAACTTTATAAACAGGGTGGTAGTCTTAACCCCCCAAGAAAAACTTTATAAACAGGGTGCTAGGTGGTATTTTGAATGCCAAGGACTGGGCTAAACTTATGATTGCCACGTTAGCCAACGTGGGATTATATCATCAGGTTGCGGGTTGGAGGAAGATTGCTATTCTGAATTAAAATTTCATGGGGTTAGATCCTGATAGAACACTTTGACCCTCAAACTTAAAATAAAAGGGTCAATTTTTATCAAAATATGTGAACTGCTTACTGCCTCATCAAAAAGCTTAAACATTTGGAGAGGGGTCACAGATATTTATCTTTATCTTAGGTATGGAGCATGCTTTTTCACGTGCATGTCTAATTCATTTTCTTGCAAAGCATGTGGACAGCTGATGGGTGGCGGTGAGAGACCCAAGGACTATGATCTTTGCTTACTTGATACCATGTTGAATTATGTGATGCATCATATAAATATTAAGTTGAGATAAGTAGTTAGAGAGGGAATACTTTTACTTCAAGTATACATACCCAAATCTGGTTTTCCTTTTGTCACCCCCTCCTCCACCGCCATCCACCACTTGCAGTGTCCCTCGTTTCTGCTGGCTCTACTTTGCTTGTCTTCTTCTCCAACTTCTTTTGACCGTGCATATAGTACCGTTAATACTCCTACCCTGTGCTCGCCCCCCCCCACCCCCTCCCAAAACCAGATCTTCTGGCCAAAAAAGTAAAAAGGAAAAAAAGAAGAAACTTGCTGCAATCAGTTCTCTGATCCCTCCCTCTTGCTCTCACCAACCAACAAGCATGTTGCTCTCCTCCCCAGTCTTCATTCTCAAGAAATAGATCCCCCCCTTCAATATTTTCTTTTTCTTTTTATGGCTACATACCTAATTTCGTGTAGTTTATTTCCAAAGTTTATAGTTTATCTTTGCTATTGTTTCTTATTCTTTTATTACATATTCGGTTTTTTCTTCTTTGAATAATTTGTATCCCTTTTTGTTTTATTAGTTCAACCTTTTCTTTGGTCAGTGTGTGCGCTAGTTATTCTGTAGCTATTTTCTTTGTACTTTTGCTTACTCAATTTGATTGGTAAAATGTGGAGTTGATGAAGGAGGTCCTACTTGTAGGTTGGGTAATCGATGGTTGAGAAAATTTCTTGTAAATTTTTTCGCTGAAATGGGGCAAAATTTGTGTCTGGGGTGTCGTGGAGCTAAGATATTAATCTGTTAAAGATATTCAATGTTGGACTGGTTTAATAATGAGATACCATTGTGTTCAAGACATAATTTAGCAAATAAAGTGTATCCTCTCTAACAACTTAAACTATTTGATTAGGCAGTTCACTCTTTACTGTATCAGAGCAGATAAAAGTTTTGGGTTCGAGTTCGACAGCCACCCTTCTTTAGAATAATCCATGTGCTTGGTCCAGATAAAAGAATTAGGCAAGTGAGGAGCCGTAGCGATGACATAATTAAGATTTTGTCATCGCTAGTAGCTTATACTTTTAGATGACAAGGTCTGCATACTTTAACAATCATGATCAATTTGACATATCAAACATGAGAATCTAAGTGCAATTCTACAGATGATCACTTCATCACCATCCTATATACCTAGGATTCTCAGGATATCAAGCTTTCTACCAAATGACACATAAGAGTGAAGATTATTGTTTCTGAAAATCATATTAGTTACCATAAGGTAATAGGAAGTTAAAGATGATGTCTGTCAGGTCAATTGTATTGGTGAAGTATAATAATTTTCTTTTAAAGAAGTCTATTATGTTAAAAGAAAATACTTATAAGAAGTATAATAACTTGCTTCATCTCCCTGAGCTATTCTTTCTTGTATCGCAGATATTTGGCTTCATTGATATGCAGAAGAGCTGTAAAGTAACATTCAAGCAGGTGCTCTTCCTCCACCAATTTCTTCTGAAATATAGTTGTTATCTGGCATCTGCATACTTGTTTTTGGAACCATATTCTGATTTATGAGGCTATAATCTGATCTACAGTTTTTGTTTTCTCGTAGATATTGGCATTTATGCCTCAAACATAATTGAATTTTCTTTGCATCCCATTATTCATGTTGCTGTTTGAGTTTTCCTTTGCCCCCCCCCCCCCCCCCATAAATGTTGGCAGTGCCTCGGAGACACCCATCAAGGAGAAAAAAAGGATCTTATCTCTGAAGATATTCAAGACTATACTTGAAATAGTTTTACTTTGTAATCCATCATCGTCAATTTGAAAAGCTGACAGAGGATAACGAGGACATCGATTCCATATGGCGAATGATATATGTCAAATGACATTCATTGAGCTTCATATTTTACTTTTTGAAAATTAATATTTGATATCCAGGATCAAAGTATGATGATAAAAGAGGGTGTGAGATGTCTAGTGGAACTCTTGATCTTAAAATAAATAAAAATAGTAAGAGCTTCTCTCGTTGATGATAATGAAATTCCTTTTTGTTGAATCATATGTTGCAGTTCGAGAACTCGTTTTAAAAAAATTTTGAAAAGAAATTTCCATTTAGGCTTGAAAGCTTTAGTGGCTTTTCCTATGATAGTCATTTTGACTAAATAGGTACAATTTGGTGTATGTTGCCACTATGGTTCCGCCAAGGGGGGTGGATGGTTGTCGGGGAATGACTTTGTTTTGTGAATGGAGTTATAGATGTAGAATTCATGATTGATCTGTTAGTTGCCTTCAGTTTTTGGTTGGTTCAGCTCATATCTTGAAGCAGCCATTGTTTCATCAAGCCTGTGAATCAGCTTTTACTGCGTGTGATGACGGTGGGAAGAACTACATTTTGGAGCAAGAGGTATTATCACCCTCATTCATTTTGTCTGATAGCTCTTGTTATCAGCCAACTACAGATATGGCTTGTCCCTATAACTTCCATGCGCTTTTGCAGTTTGGGTGTTCTCTTATGCTATCGCTTCCTGGTTTGAGTAACAATGAGGTGAGTTGCTTTTTGGCTAGTCTTGGGAAACTCTAAGGCCACTTAGACATTATTGTGTGGACTCGATAAGTAACTGTACTATTTTTGCATGTAAACTAGGTCAATTCAAGTTTTACCACTCTGATAAGTGTTATTGCTTTGTAAAATCGAGGGGTTTGTTTAACCTGTAAGAAATGTATAAAGATAGCACGTTGTGCATGAATGAACTTAAGTAGAGACTCATCAATTGGCTTGTCAATTGCTTGAGTGAGCGGATTACTTTCTGACCGAGAAAAAAGAGTGGATTACTTTGCTTAAATAATACAGATAATTTTTCTAGAAATTAGGTTCAAAGATTGTGAAAATTTTATGCTTGTTCTTATTGTTATACATCTTATTTAAGTTTTTCTATCTTGACCATTGCAGATCCATGGACTCTTCACCTTGTTTGATACAGATCACGACGGGAAGATCAGCAAGGCCGATTTAATCGCCTGTTTAAGAAGATATCCTTTGTTGATTGCCCTTTTCTCACCTTGTGTATTGCAACAAACTTGCCCATAGCTGGTCTATAGTATGGAGAAGTGAACTAAGTTGATGGACATTTAATGGTGGAGAATCCTTTTTTGGACTTCTACCAGTGTTGTGAACTACTAATATATCTCAGAAATTTTGTTGCTTAGATTAGTGTATTTATCCTTACAAACATGGCTTGGGTGTTAATATGCCATTTGAATGGTAAAGCTCTTAGGCCTAGAGTTCTAGTGCCTTGGCTTGTTTTTGGTTCTATTTCTCAATAGTGGTGAAAGTAAAATCTAGGTTCTGTGACTTCTATTCATTTGTAAACTATACTCAAAATGCAATGGAACTGTGTACTTTTATTTACTTCTATTAAAATTTCTCGCCCTTTGCCTTATTTTTCAACTCCCTCCTGTTCCCAAGGTTTCTATTGTACCCTGAGACGCTTTCATTTCAATCCTATCACCCATTATATATATTCTCAACATTCCTCAAATTAAACCAAGTATTTCTCACATTCCAGACAAAATAGTACGGTCTAGCCAGTTTTCGGACTGATCATTCAAAAATAGCCAGCGTTTATCAAATCAATGAAAAATAGCCACTATTTTGCTGCAACAAAGACCGGTCCAGCATAATATACTGGAGTTCGGTGCACCTGTGTATGAACTTCCAGCATATTATGCTGGAACTTCAACACACGGAAAGTTTCAGTATAATATACTGGAGATTCGAGCACTTGTGTATGAACTTCCGGCATAATATACTGGACCGGTATACTTGTTGGAACTCCAGTATATTATGCTGGAGTTTTAGTGTACTTATGCTGGAACTCCTTCATATTATGCTGGAGTTCCAGCATACTTATCCTGGAACTCCAGTATAATATGCTGGAGTTCAAGTATACTTATGTTGGAACTCCAGCATAATATACTGGCATATTTTCCGGAACAGTGTTTTCGCTCAGATTTATCTTTACATGAAAAGTGGCAGAATAGCCTGGGAGACACTTGTACTTGTTCCGGTTTGTCATCCCGGTCCCTACACTCCATAAAGTTTCATCTAGACACTTCCAACTTAATCAAAACAAGACTTTTAAACCCTTCTGACCGTTGACCGGGCTTATGTGGCATTGATATGGCTGAGGTGGACAAAATAAGTGATTTACACGCACATTAGGTGCGTGAGCTGATGATTTTTCTTTATTAAAAAATAAAATAAATAAATAAATAAATAAAAAATCTATTCTTCTTCTTCAGCCCCTACCGGGCCCCTTCGTTTTGCCCCCCCCCTCCCCCCTACCCCCGTCTTCTTCTTCTTCAACCCTTCCCCCTCGTTCTCGCCCCCCTCCCTCTTCTTCTTCTTCTTCATCCCTTTCCCCCTTTCGTTCTGCCCCCCCCCCCCTCCTCTTCTTCTTCATCCCTTTCTCCCTTTCGTTCTGCCCTCCCCCCCCTCTTCTTCAATGCCTTCCCCCTTCGCTCTCCCCCCCCCCCTCCTCTTCTTCTTCAGTCCCTTCCTCCATTTTTTCCGATGGTTTTAGCTTTCAAATTTTTTCACAGCCCTTTCAAATTGGGGTAGAGGAATAAGTTAAAATTCAAAAGACCTAATTCTCTGCTCATGTATTTTTCATGGATAACTAACTTTCTTTAAAAGAAGAGTGAAGGAAATAGTGGTACTCATGGTGGAGAAGCTATGGCAGGTGAGTTATTATTTTAAGAAGGTTGAGTAGGTGGGTTTGAAGAAGGGAGGAGGGGTTTTCTTTATTTTTAATTTTTTCTTATTTTATTTTATTTTTTGTTTAAGAAATTAAAATTTTGTTAAATAATATTATTTTGGCATAGAATCTGATGTGGATGTTGATTTGTCATCCACGTCAAGCAAGTGAGCTTCACGCGATTCCGAAGAGTTTAAAAGTCTTGTTTTGATTAAGTTGAAGTGTCTAGATGAAACTTTATGGAGTGTAGGGACCGGGATGACAAACCGGAACAAGTACAAGTGTCTCCCAGGCTATTCGCTAAATTTCGATTACTTTTGAAATTGGGCTATTTTTGAACGACCACTTATAAATCTGGCTATTTTTGAATTTCTACCCACATTCCAGCATATAAAATAGTTAATTTGGGCAATGTGGAATGTTGGATTGGAGTAAAGCTTGGGCGAAAAATTTAGGGGAAAATACAAAATTGGTTGATCGGCCAAAACTAATGGCATTTTAGCCTAAAAAAAATGTATAAAATATGGATTAAACTTTCGAACTCTTATATCCACAAAATAAAATGGAATTCAGGGGAAAAGGATAAAAGTTGTAAAGTGGTCTCTTCACGAGTTCTTATACAATTTAATACACTATATAACTTGGTTTTGCTGTATAAAAAGTCATTACACCATTTTGATCAGCCATGACTGACAATTCGAATATGCAATTTTCTCAAAATATTTTGACCTGCCTTTTCTTGTTGATGTTTTACCTAATTTCGTAAATGTTGTATAATTCAAGAACAAAGTGTATTATCACTTTGAAAATTTCATACTTAGTTTAAAAAAGAAGGGAAAGTCATAATAACATCAATAAGGAAGTAAGCAAGGAGAAAAAACAAATTCATTAATTTCTTTTACTCAGCTAGCTATTGTAAGGAATATCAATTCATATAAGTGTTCAGCTAGAAAAAAAAAACAGAAGTAAAAGCAATTAAGCATAACGTAGTTTTTATTTCTCAAGGGTCTATCGGAAATAACCTCTTTGTCCGTTCAGAATAGGGGTAAGACCGTGTACATCTCACCCTCCCCAGACTCCACTTGTAAGAATACACCGGGTCGTTGTCGTCGTTGTTGTTGTTTTTATTCCTCTAGAATTTAAATTTCATTTGACAAAGAAGGAAATATAGGATTAAAGCAACAGAATGTGAAATAGTCTTTCAGAAGTTTTTAAGAGTCAATTAGTGCATATAAACTAATAGAATAATATAGGGGCCAATTTGTGCATATAAACTATTAAACGCGATATGTTTCCAAAAAAGGTACACATCAAGGAATATGTTCATATTCTTTAAAAGTAATTATATTACCTAAATAATCACCTACTAATAATTTTAGTCTATCAATACAATTAACTGGTCCCGGAGAGAGAATGACACCTACAATTGAAAAAAAACACCAATACAATAAAAGCACTGGCTAGCAGGTATTTAGCATCATGAAGCAATTGGCCAAATGTATGTACCTCTGGAGATATATTAGTAATATATAAACTTTTGGATTAGCGTATAAAGGATAAAGAAATTAATAGTACTAATCCCACAATTAATTTACATTAGAGGGGCTTTTTTTAAAATAAAGTTATAGTATCGACATCTGTCACCATAACCCACCCCACCATGAGGTTAAGGTCTGTTTGGGAGCCCACTTACTTTGAGCATGTTTTCCTGATTTCGTACAGGAGTTTAATTGGTTGTGTGGTTTTGGGACCACTTCTGAGCATGACTTCAACTTTTCAGTTTTAGTTGCCAATACTTTTATTATTCTATTTAATTTGCAGGCTTTAGGTTTTTTTTTTTTACGAGAGATAAGTACTCTTTGGTATTTCGTGATCTTCAATATCTCATGTAAATTCCTACTATTACAGCATGTCAATTGGGTAAAGTGAAAGAAGTTAAAATTAATAATTTATAATTAATACAAATGTGTCAATTCTTTTGAAACAACTCAAAAAGAAAAGTACATATAAAATAAACCAAAGAGATTATATTCATATTTTTCTTTTTCTTTTTTCAATTATTAAGGTTTACTTTATAAACTCTCGAAAGTAAATAGAGAAGAAAATTTTCCATCTTCTGAAATTAAAATTTGAATTTTAAATTTTCTTTTAAAGAAAAGATACTACTATAAATAACTTTTCCTATGGCGAAAAGCATAAAAATTTCTGCAATACAGAGAGCTATATATCCCCCCCCCCCCCCCCCCCCCCC
>NW_017670338.1:431510-500121 GCF_001879085.1 Nicotiana attenuata | reverse complement strand
CCCCTCAAAGTCATGAATCTGGGGTATAATATTAGGGTTGGCGAGTTGAGGAAATATACCAATGTATTTTTTTTTTTTTAAACCTGAATATAGGGAAATATAAGAAATCAAATTTTAATGTTGACAAGTTCAGATTAAAAATACTATTTTTACCTAAATCCAGGGTAAATATATATACACTCAACATTAGAGCTGGATATAATTAGACGAACTTCAAGAGGATATTCGACATCGTTAGGATTATGTTTGAATTGATGAAGATTTGTGGAAAAGTAGAGAAGATGATGATTGGTCATTTAGTACAAAATATGAGGTAAAAATATATAAGATTAAATAGCAGTGACTGTCTCCATTCATTCAATCCATTTTCCATCTCTAATACATGCCCTTTATCTTTTCTTTTTTTTTTTTTTTTGCAATGATATGAGATTGTTAACGATGTTATTTTATGACAGCTACTACAGTGTACTATTTAGTTTCATGATTTTATTAGGTAAAACATCCAAACTTACCTCTGAATTGTAACGTCATGGGTGAACAATTACATCTATTATAATACACGTGTCCGTTCATTCATTGGCTCACATAAATTTTTCCATGTGTCCGCTGACACAACTTTTGATTACATGTTTCATCTACATGTCAGCTTATGTGCACAATTATTAAAAACCAACGAAGACTTTGTTTACTGAGTTGGTGGAAAAAGGCAATATGATAGTATGAAAATAGTATTTTGGTTACAAAACTACCAATAGATGGCAAAGTTAAGCAACAAAAATTTAGAGGTTAATATATGGAATTTTTTCTAAGCTTTCATTACCCGGGGGGGGGGGGGGGGGGAACCCCGGGGGGAGGAGGGAAGAAGAAAGAATCAAACATATATAGGGTATAATTACTAATTATGGATCTAAATTTTGAAAAGTTGTTCTACATATAGAGGATATTCGAGCAAAATGGAACAAAGAAAAGACAGTATGTGGAAGTGAATAAGAGCCCGTTTGGACATACAAAATTTTTTTCTTTTTTCCAAAAGATTTTTACTTTTTTCTTAAATCAGCTTTTGTTTATAAAATTTTCAATTTTCACTTGAATATGCATTTTGGAAATTTTTGAAAATTTAAAAAATAAAACTGTTTTTCAAAATTTTCACTCAAACAAAACTTCAAAATAAACCCAAAATTATATTTATGTCCAAATATAACTCTAAAATTTCAATTTTATTTTCCCCTATTTTGGAATTTTACCATTCTTATGTGGAAACGCTCACTAAATATCTTCTCATGACGTCCACAAGCCACAATAAATAAAGGAAAGAAAGAGGTCAGAGTTTTCCCATCACAAAACCATCAGACAAGCAATGCGTTTTCTATGTCTAATTGGGACGTACTCCTCTTGACATTGACCTACTTTTAACCATTAGTCCATTACTCTTCATAGTGTACAGCTTATAAATTAGGTACCCCCAAACAGGGTTTTATCATTGCCGCCCCTCTTTAATTTCCTTTTACATCTCATTTTTATGTTCGAATAAGTTTATAACATTGCCAAAACTAGCAACCAAAACAATGACGTTTTGGTCTTCACTAATTAATTATTACTCCCCTGTTTTATCTTATTATGGAACTTTTTTATTTCTTTTTACAATTTCAAAAGGAACGAAATCTTATTTCTTTATTTGAAACTCTTGATTTCTTACATGAATAAGGAAAGAAATACGTAGAGGTAATTGGCGTTGCCCCTTGGTTGTTTTTTATGAAATATATAAATATAGACCATAGGGTCGTTTGATTACTGGGATAAGGATACTAATTCTGTAATATAATTTGAGATTGCATTTATCTCATGTTTAGTTATGATATTAGCTAATAGTAAAATTTTATACCAAAAAGATGGTATCAGTTATCTCATATAGAAGGTACGATAGCTAATCTCATTTCATCTATCCACGATTAAACCAAACGACAAATCATTAACTTGGGACTGAGAATCAAGCAAGACTTCATTTTTATTACTGCATAAGCAATTAGTGTCAATTATTTAAGACTTTAACTTTTGTTTACCGACAGTTTAAATAATTTATAGACAGTTTAATTAGAATAGAACCCAGTTATAGATGTGGACTGTACCTGTGAATGAGTAATTCAGAAAAGATGATACGTAAAACATGTCAAAGCTGTTCAATTAGCCATACTGTATTAGTGAACAATGTTTTAAAAGGCGTTTCCGGGGCGAGGCGCACCAAAAACGCCCCGGGAGATGGTGTGGGGTGAAAGTCTCAAGAGGCGTACGCCCAGCGATTCGGGGCGTATTTTTTTAGCGAAGCGTAAGCCCCAAAGTAATTTGTTGAATAAGTCCTTCGTATAATACCCAAATTCTCAAAATTCAACTTGGTAATTACTCAAAAAGTTTTAAAAAGGAACTGAAATGCATTAAATTTAAAAGTTAAGACCTTTTTTATTGATTGAAGCTCCAATTCATGGTCTTTCCCAATTTTTTATCTTGTCCGCTAGTCTGCTAATATCTCCCAAAAGCAATGAATATTCATTTTTTTTTTACAAATACAAAGAGAACTCCATTCTCCTTCATAGCACCAAGTTCAAAGTTCAAATTACAGGTTAGTCATCCTTTTCGTTCCTTCACGTAGAAAATTTTATTCTTTTCGACTCAGGTTACTTGAGCTTCTAAGTAGCGTATAATAGATTGTTTTGACTAGATTATTGGGGGGATGAAGCACATCTCTCTCTCTCTCTTTCTCTCTCTCTCTCTCTCTATATATATATATATATATATATATATATATATATATTTCACATATTTATAGTTTATGTAAAGTTTATATTATGTAATATATTTTACCAGTTTATAAATATTTACTGTAATTATATTATTTTATAAAATATTAAAAATTAAATACCTATGGAACTTACGTCTCGCTGAGACATATATAAAACGCCTCGTCTTATGCCCACGGCTTTTAAAACACTGTTCGAGAATGGATGATTCAGACAAGATGACATATAAAACATGTCAAATAGTATGCAAAAAATCCTTACCACAAAATAATTTCACTGTTTAGTCGTCGTCATGTAAAGTTGTGACCCACAAAACACAATATACATTTAAAACATGCATGTCTAATAGGAGTATATGTTGTTTGATTTCATCCCGGCCGTACATGTGTGTTTCAAATCTTTTTTTAGTTAGCAGCCAAAATCCAAGCTACATTACATTTCATATTGTTAGGATTTTGCCCTGAATTTCTAATTTATTAGGACTCTCTTTTTTGAAGGAATGGAAAAAGACTCCTAAAAGGATTAAATCTCTTTAATATGTCTTATCCTTTTCTTGGAAGACAAGTTTTGCACATCTATAAATTAAGGATCTCTGCTTCTCACAAGTGCACAAAAAAAAATCCACAATGTAGCTAAAGAGTTTTGTTTAGGGGGAGATTTTTCTCTTGATAGTTTTTCTTCTTTTATATTAGTTTTATCATATGTAGATCGATTGATCAAACTATTATAAACTATTATGCTTAGTTTATTATATTTTTCTTTTGTCATCTGATTTATCGTCCACCAAACTTTGTATTATTAGTTTCCGCATGCACCATTTTATTTCGATCCCAACACATATAACTATGTCTTCGGCCTTTTTTAGAAAGTAAACTAGATAAACTTGAATCCTAACCTATCCACTTATTTTAGATGGATTTTTTTTTTCCTTTTTACACGTTTACTGGTAAAATAAATTGCTGTCAAACTTTCTTCATCTTCACCATATTGAAACTCACATGTTGCACGAGATACTGTGACTTGTGCATTTTTTTCATTCCAAGCATTCATAGGTACATAAATTTTGTCGTCTAAAACATATCCAAGATTCAAATTTGATGGATTTGATCTTTATATTCTTACCACCGAACTTTCTACCCTTCCATGAAATTGTAATTTTAAAATTTAATATTTATTAAACATTTTGTAATGTTTTACACATATGTCCACGCTCCGTGTATCAGTAGAACCAATGTGACGACCCGGCCGGTCGTCTTAAGAATTAACGCCCCGATCCCCTATTAACTGCTTTCCCCAAGTCTATTTATGCTAATTTGAATTGCCGGGATGTTCGGTTTTGAGTTTCGGAGAGTTTTGGGACACTTAGTCCCTAAATGAGAGCTTAAGTGTTGGAAAGTTGCCCGTAGTCGGAAAAGTGCGAAGATGACCTCGGAATGGAAATCCGATGGTTCCGTTGGCTCCGTTAGGTGATTTTCGGGTTGTGAGCGTGTTCGGATGTGTTTTGGAGGTCCGTAGCTGATTGAGGCTTGAAATGCCGAAGTTTGAATTTTTGAAGTTTCCGGTCCGATAGTGAGATTTTGATCCGAGGGTCGGAATAGAATTTCGAAAGTTGCAGTAGCTCTGTCATGTCATTTGGGATGTATGTGTAAAATTTCAGATCATTCGGACGAGGTTTGGTTAGGTTTTTGATCGAAAGCGTATTTTGATAGAATTTGAAGTTCTTAGGCTTAAATCATTGGTTAGTTCGAGTTTCCAACGTTGTTATAGGTGGTTTAAGGGTTGGTACAAGTTTGAATGATGTTATGAGATATGTCCGTAGGTTTGGTTGAGGTCCCGGGGGCCTCGGGTGTGTTTCGGGTGCTCAACGGAGCATTTTGGAGTTGTGCAAAGTTGCAGAAAATCCTTCAGCAGTTGCAGGTCCAATTCCTTCGTCCCGTTCGCGACGTTCGTATTGCGTTCGCATAGCTCTGACCTTCTTCTTCTTCGCGTTCGCGTCCTCCTCCACGCGTTCGCGTAGTGTAATCTAGGAGGAGGACAAATTTCTTCATCGCGTTTGCGTTCAGTGACCCGCATTCGCGAAGCCCTGTAGTTTCCTCCTTCGCGTTCGCAGCCTATCCATCGCATTCGCATAGTCCAATTTGGCCCTGGGGGGGGGGGAGGGGGGAGGGGGGGCTGATCCTATTTTATTCATCGCGTTCGCGTGACTCTTGTCGGGTTCGCGTAGCACTGCCAGTCCAGGCCTTCGCTTTCGCGTACCATTCCACGCGTTCGCGAAGGGCAATTTTACAACCTTCACTTTTTCTTCTTCGCGAACGCGAGCCTACTTCCGCGTTCGCGATGCATTAAATGGCTGGACAGTTATAAACAATTCAAAACCGAGGGTTAGCCATTTTTTTAATCAAAACAGAAGCTTGGGAGCTCGGATTTGGGAGAAATTTCGAGGGATTTTCGAGGGCAACGACTGGGTAATGATTCTCTGCTCTCTTATGCTTAAAACCCACTAATCTAATCACGAATTCCTCCTTAATTTTGGATTTTTGAATGAAAGATGGGTAAAACTTCATAGACCAAATTATTGAGTTTTGCGTGGGTGTTTGACCTCCGATTTGAGAGATTTTTATGTGGTTAGACTCGTGAGAGTACGAGGGTTCTGAAAATGTAAAATTTATTCGGTTCCGAGACGTTGGCCTGAGGGGCGTTTTGGTTATTTTACCTAATTTCGCGTCTTAGCTTTAAATTAAATAGTAGAATCAGTTGCTTCAGATGTTATTTACGATATGTAATTGAATTGAATAGATTTGGGCCATTTGGAGTCGGATACTCGTGGCAAACGCGTGGTTTCGAGTTCATTTTGGAGCCGGTTTGAGGTAAGTGGCTTGTCTAACTTTGTATGGGGGACCTTTCCCCTTAGGATATGATATTTGGTAATTGAATGCCTTGTACGTGAGGTGACGAGCGCGTACTTGAGCTAATGGTTGAAAATGCGATTTTACTTTAAATATTTAGACTGTGTTTCTTTCTTATCTGCTTATTCCATTTGCAACTATAGCCTGTGTTAGTTAGAAAAGCATGCTTAGTTGGTCTAAATTGCCTATTTGCTCAAGTTGCTTTGTTTGTACTACGTGAAGCATGTTAGGCTAGAACTACTTGTTGCCTTGTATCGTAGAACTTCATTTCTGGATATCTTCTTGCTGTGACTGCATATTTACATTGGGACTACGGATGTGGGATTCCGGTAGCTCCCCCCTTTGTTTGTTTACTTTGGGACTACGGGTTAGATTCCCGGTAGATCCCCCTGCACCTTTACTTTGGGACTACGGGTTAGATTCCCGGTAGATCCCCCCTGCACTTTGACAGCCGGACTACGGGACGGTATCCCGGGAGCTCCTTGGACAGTTGATGAAAGGGACTACAGGACGGTATCCTGGGAGATCCTCGTTATTGGTATTGATATTGAGCTGTTTTACTCTGTGTTATCTTATTCTCTAAGTGTTACTTGTTGCCTTGTATAACTTGTCTTACTTCATAGATGTACTCATTATTTCTGTTTATTTCATGCTGTTGCAAGACTTATTATTATGTTTATTCTCAGTAGGGCCCTGACCTTCCTCGTCACTACCCAACCGAGGTTAGGCTTGACACTTACTGAGTACCGCTGTGGTGTACTCATGCCCCTTCTGCGCATGTTTTTCATGTGCAGATCCAGGTAGCTCTACCCAGGCGTATCATCCTCGAGGCGAAGAGACCTAGCAGAGACTTCGAGGTACATCTGCCGCGTCCGTAGACCAGGAGTCTCTATCTTATTCTAGCTTTAGCAGTTAGCTTTTCCTTTCGTACTGTTGTTTTAGACACTCTGGAGTTAGAGCAGTGTATTACTTTCCGTTAGCTTGTGTTCCCGTGAGTTTCCGGATTTTGGGATGATAATGTAGACTTCCGCGTTATTGAGTTGTATGTGCCGAGCGGCATTTATATACAGTTTTCTTTCTAGTTTGTTTAGTTTTAATTATTGGTTTCCGCAAGTTATGTTATTTCGGCATTGTTAGGCTTACCTAATCGTAGGGACTAGGTGCCATCACGACATGTTCACGGAGGGCGAACTGGGGTCGTGACAACCGAATAATAATACTCTTCATCCGTCAAAGTGTTTGATGACATAACTCTTAAATTACATGTGTCAATTTACATGGCAATGGAGAAAATCAACAAGAATTCTGTTTGACAAGGTGCAAAAAATAGCAACTATAGTATGATATTATAAATGGATAATAACAAGGGTATTTTTGTTGCGTACTTCTAACGGTGGGCGATCTAGTCATGATTTGAGATTTATGAGTTTCTATATCAACCCCAAATTAATAATACTATCAATAATAACTAGATTTACTATCAAATATTTATAGATATTTAATAGCTACTAGATCCGTGTGAAGCCATATGTTGCATGATAGATCTGATGGATTATTATATGCAGCGGAAGCAATCCCAGTATCAAAATCACATATAATCTAGACAACTAGCATAAACGGGATTTCACGGGTTACCTCTTGAAGCGTGAACAAATCTCTTCTATCACGTGAGCCTTCAATTCCATAACTTTTCAATGGAATCTCCATCACCCGCGCAATCGTAATCCTCGAACGTTCCACGGTCTTCTACTGTGTTACCCAAATAATACCCGAAAATAGTAATTTCGTGTGGGCGAAATTTTCTAAGGAAAAGGCTGAAAATTTCGGCCACTATGTCCTCCTCCTCTAGGTGGAAAACCTTATGTATTTATAGCACAACTTTTAAGGGTTAAAACCCTTTTTCAAAACCTGTTAGGTTTTCCTTTCCACCAGAAAAAGGATTCCTTTATTTTCTATTATTTAGGCACAGCAGGGACCACAGAATTTAATTAACAAGGCTCCAATTATGGAATTAATTTCCAATTTTCGAAATTAATATCTACCATAATTAATTACGAATTATTCCACTAAAAATTCGTAATTGTACTCCTTATTCAATTTCGAAATTCATCCATTAAATCTTATTTAACTCCCCATGTTAAGATTCAGATACTAATCAATTAAATTAAATTACTGACGATTTAATTTATTGATTATTTCTTTTAGACTTTCGCTTAACTTATTTCATGTGTCGGATACAAAATCCACCGGCCGGGTTTACACATGAAAACTTATAAGCTTTCATAAAGGTGTATCATCAATCTCTAAACCGAGACATGGATTCCATCAACTAACTATTACTTCGCCAATGTACATTATTATTATCCAATTTACCAGGCATATTGACCCACAAAAGAATCTCGCCTTTTAATAAATCAAAACAATAATAATGCATACAGCTAATAATAATTATATCAAGATTAAGAGTATAAGTACATTTAATGGCTAGAGAGTTTATTTTATTAAGTCAGTATAAAATACTTATCTCTACTTGGTCCGTTCAATACATACAAAATGTACTAGCACAAGAAGTTTGAATTAAACCATTCCCATAATCAAGATAAATTATATTTAATCTTGTGCTACAATCATTCCTGATGGTTTGTCCAATTCCATCATTAAATTGTGAACTCAAACTTTATACTTATAAGAACCGATGATTTAATCTTCCGTGTATAAGCTAAACTCTATACACTAAATCATCTACTATATAAGCAAAGGACACAGACTAATATATGATCTATTTAAAACTTTATTAAAATTGAATGAACAATTATATCATAATAAATACTATATCTAAACCAAATCCATGGTCAATAGTATATATCCCAACAATCTCGCACTTAGACTTTTAACCATGACAATTGTCAGAATATACTATATCTAAACGCATGGTTAATAGTATATGCCTCAATAAGATCCACCTCTAGAACTTTATGATATACTCCCTCTGATCCGTTCATTTTTACTTGTCTACTATACTAAAAATATATTCTAATTTTTATTTGTCTACTATACTAAATCAAGAGAAAGACAATCTTTTTTCCTGTTTAACTTTAGGAAAAACTCTTGTCCTAAAGCAGTAAGTTGGGCAACCCCAATAGAAGTAAGCCAATCCAAACGGGCTCTAAGCCTGCATCAAGTCTAACTTTAGGAAAAACTCTTGTCCGAAAATAGAAGTAATCCCCATAGAAAGCTTTCTGTCACTATTTCTGGAAAAAAAATTAGTATTTCCTTAGTTCTCATAGTGAAGTTATATTCGAGAAAAAGGAACAGAAAAAAGGTAGTATATGCGTAGATGATTGATGAAGTGAAGAAATGTCTCTGCCACAGATAATGTCATACTGATATTTAAGTACGCTTTTACTTCCACAACCCTAGACCCTACAATAAAGGAAAGTGTTCAGAATTTTCAAATCACTAAAACAACTAGCTACTCCATCAGCATTCAGAGAACCAATGCGTTTTCGATATTTCATTGGATCGTACTCATTTATGTATTTTCAA
Organism: Nicotiana attenuata; assembly: GCF_001879085.1. Lineage (NCBI taxonomy): Eukaryota > Viridiplantae > Streptophyta > Magnoliopsida > Solanales > Solanaceae > Nicotiana > Nicotiana attenuata. The sequence goes on along the minus strand of NW_017670338.1, from coordinate 490,877 downwards.
ACATTATACCAAAACTTTCCATTTTTATCATGTACTGTTCCTCTTCATGGAGTATTTTATCTTTGGCACTCTTTAATTTCCTTTTACATCTCTTTTTTCTATTTTTAGTTAACCTTGTAAGTTTACTAAAACTAGCATAGAATGAAGTTTTGGTATCCACTTAATTAATTATTACTATTATTATTATTCTCTCTCTTCCGGTTTACGTAAACCTATTTTCTTTTTGGTCAATTCCAAAAAAAATGGTCCCTTTTTAAATTTGGAAATAATTTAGCAAACTTCCAACTCTACCCTTAATAAGAAGCAATTATAATCACACAAATACTTTGGACCCCTTTCTGACATGTTTAGAACCACAAATTCTAAAAGTCTTCATTTTTTCTTACTCTGTGCCCAGTCAATCAGGTTCACATTAATTGGAACGGAGGGAGTATTATTATTAAAATCATTTTAATCTTTTTCTTTCTTTTCATAGTGGGGCTTTATGAAGAAGACCACGGGAAAATGAAAGAAAGAGTATAGCACATGAATAATAAGGAAAGAAATAGAAGTATGTGGCGTTGTCCCTTTATTGCTTTTGATGATATATATATATATAGTACCATTAATTGGGGCTGAGAATCAAGCAAAACTTTGCACTACTCTCTCTCTCTTTTGTCTTCCTTTTTAGCTTTACTCCTATCTTTCGTTTCACCTGCATTTTGCTAAATTTGTAAGTCCCCATTGCTACTCAACATGTACTAGTTAGACTCTTTTCCTCATTCTTCTATTTCATGTTTTCTGTCTTCCTTAAAACTTGCAAATAATATCTTTTCTGGTATATATATGTGTATATATATATATATGTATATTGGTACTTGTTAATAATAACGTGGATTAATTGCTTTTTTGATCCTTCTTCTTTCAGAAGGGAGAGATGGTGAGAGGGAAGACTCAGATGAGGCGTATAGAGAACGCGACAAGCAGGCAAGTTACTTTCTCTAAACGCAGAAATGGTTTGCTAAAGAAAGCATTTGAGCTTTCAGTACTATGTGATGCTGAGGTTGGTTTGGTTATATTTTCTCCAAGAGGAAAGCTTTATGAATTTGCCAGCTCTAGGTACCACCATCTCTTTCTTACTTTTCCTTATCAAATCTACATGTCAAAGATTGTATTTGTTTTCCTTTCAGCTCGCATCAGATCTAATCTTGTACGGACCTGGAAAATCCTGAAACAAAAAGTGATGATGTAAATGATCTATGTTTAGATATGGATGTAGATTCCAATTAGTTTCATTTAATACTTAAAGAAGAGAGCGAAATACAAATTTAGGAAGTTGACTGACATTCTGTCTTGTCTATCTAATTCAAGAAGAGGTTCTTTATAAATATAGTTGCAGTAATAGCTTCTCCATGCTAAGATTTCATGATCAAGAGCTTGGTACTATATATCCATTTAGAATCTTAACCCTAGTTAAAGGATTCATCTTCAATGAAATTTTATTACCAAGATAATGATACTAATTTATCAATGCAATTTTGTTCCTATAACCTAAAAAGGAAATAGTCATGTTAACTTCTTATGACCAAAGATTTTCTTGAGTAATCAGAAGACAACAGTAGTTGAAGTTGAAACTATATATGCTCCTCATCTCATGTGTGGTTTAAAGTTTAAAGGGGCCCTTAGGTTCAAGGTATTAGGTGAGTTATCCTAGTATATAAGTTTTGGGATTAAATTTATCCCGTGTTTGATTGAGGATATTAACGGTATTATTTTTTATAGCAAAATCTTGGTACATCTTATCCTATATACATAAGGTGGAATAGGTTATCCATCTTTTAATCTTTGTTTTAATTTAGATTATAATTAATCCTTGAATATCCTGATTTTAAACAAAATGGCCCCTAAATATTTCTCGTTTGGGATTAAAACTTATTACTATCATCAAAGTTATTGCTACTAGTACTCTATTTTATGCTCCCTGTCTTGTTTGGTAAAGACTATACTCTTGGGCTGTTTCCTTTATTACACACCTTAAGAATCTTTTGGGCAGAACTATATTGTACGGAGATCAATCCACAACGTTGCAGATCCCAAATCACTATGTGCCCTTTGAATATGATATTATTCTGTCAGTAAAATCTTCATGCTACTTTCTTTTCTTTGTGGTTAGTGTTTGAGTCGAGAATATCCATGTTATTACCCACTAATTACTGCATCCCTAAACAATGTCAAGGAGACATTAACTTTGACAACCTAATATATATATATCCCCAAAGGCATGCTTCCATAACAGCAAACACAGAAACAAAATGAGAAGCCACACATAGTTTTATTCTTATTTTTATATAATGGTATTGTCCGGATTAGCTTGTGTGTACCTTTAGTATATTCTACGGAATTACCTGCTATTTTCCACTTGCGTACATACTGTGTATTTCCACTTGCGTAGATACTATGTATTTCCGTCCACCAAAGTTTGGGTATATGAAAAAAGAATCATCAAATGCTTTCGTTGTGTGAATATATAACCTTAATTATACATAAAGAAATAACATTTCCTTCCCTATCAAGTTCTTTTTTTTTTCCAGTCCCAGAGGGTAATACTCCCTCTATCTCTATTCCATTTTATATGAATATGTTACTGTTTGAGAAACAACTTCAACAACAACAACAACATACCTAGTATTATCCTATACCGTGGGGTCTAGGATGGGTAGTATGTATGCAGACCTTACCCCTACCTTGTGGAGATAGAGAGGATGTTTTCAATAGACCCCTGGCTCAGGAAAGCATAAGCACCACATTAATGAAAATATAGACAAGAAGGGACAGTACCAAAAAGCCATATAAAAGTAGAATAAAACCAACAAGATAGTTATAAGGTGATCAACAATGAAAGAAAACAACGGTTAGTCATAAAAACCTACTACCAACAGAAAGCGAGACTGCGTGCCAATACTACTGTCATGAACACTCTAGACTACCTACTCTATTACCCTAATCCTCGACCTCCATACCTTCCTATCAAGGGTCATGTCCTCGGTCAGATGAAACTGTGTCATGTCTTGCATAATCACCTCTCCCCACCTCTTCTTTAGCCTACCTCTACCTCTCCGCAGGCCCTCCAACGTCCCGCTCATACCTCCTCACTGGGGCGTCTGTGCTCCTCCTCCTCACATGACCAAACCACCTAAGACGCGCTTCCTGCATCTTGTCCTCAATAGGGGCCACACCCACATTCTCGCAAATAACCTCATTTCTGATCCTATCTAACCTGGTGTGCCCACACATCCATCTCAACATCCTCATCTCTGCTACCTTCATCTTCTGAACATGAGCGATCTTGACTGGCCAACACTCTGCCCTATACAACATCATTGGTCTGACCACCACTCTGTAGAACTTACCCTTAAGAAATTAAATAGTATTTCTTTGGATTATGATTTTCTCAAACTCTTCTTAAATATTTTGAGTAATTAACTATATATGCTGACTCATGCATTAGCAACAAGTAGATGCAGTCGTTTATTCGTATTGGCTTAAAGGGCAGTCCGGTGCACTAAGCTCCCGCTATGCGCGGCGTACGAGTAAGGATCGGACCACAAGGATCTATTGTATGCAGCCTTGACCTGCATTTCTGCAAGAGTCCGTTTTTACGGCTTGAACTCGTGACCTCTTGGTCACCCTTCATCCATATTGGCTTATGGTAAAATATTGGCCACCTTCCAATTTTGACCAAATATTAACTATCTCAGGAGTACTGCGAAAGGTGCTTATGTTCTTATTACAACATATGCTTGTCAAACTTTATTTAGCTCCTTTAATTTGTTGGTTCCCTGTACAAAAGAAAAGAAAGAAAAGAGTAACAGGGAGAAATTGGCAGCATGCAGGAGATAATAGAGCGCTATAAAAGACACTCTAAAGACAAAGTTCTACCTGAAAACCAAGCAGTGGGACACAATATGCAGGTTTGTGCCTTTTTTATGACTCCTTGGCAATTAGTGTTTTGCAAAAATCATTAAATCAAGGCTTACTATAGCTTATACAAAAATGCAGCATTTGAAGCATGAGACAGCAAGTTTGATGAAGAAGATAGAACTTCTTGAAACATCTAAAAGGTTCAATTAAACCCTATGTCAGAAGCTATTTCATTTTAACATTTTTTTTCTTTTTCCTTTCCCAGTAATTAACGCTGAAGGCCTTTCTAAAACAAATGGAATTTGCGACAGGAAACTCTTGGGAGAAGGTTTAGGGTCCTGTACCCTAGAAGAATTACAGCAAATAGAAAAACAGTTGGAGCGGAGTGTTAGCGCCATCCGGTCGCGAAAGGTTTAGTTCTTCTTACAACCCCAATCCATGATCTATTCACTACTGAAGTGTGTGACTGTCTCATGCATCTAAAAGCTTAAGCTGTTAGACAGATCAACTCACGTTTATTACTTTATTTGGTGTTCAACATTTACTTCCCAAGTCCTATGAAATATAAGGAACTTAACATTTATTTTTTCTTTTTTTTCAGATGCAAGTCTTTAGGGAACAAATGCAAAGATTGAAAGAAAAGGTGAGGCTGCAATCATTGACTCTAGGCATGATTTTCTTGCTTCTTATGCTTTAAGTAACTTACTAATTGTTTGTCTCATGTGTTCTGTCTGATATCCAGGAGAAAGCCCTTGCAGTTGAAAATGCAATGCTGAGGGAGAAGGTATATATCTTTAGGTCACAAATATTTAAATACATATCCATTGCCACAATATGAAGGGTGGCCTTGGCGTAGCATATAAAATTGTTGCCATGTGATCAGGAGGTCACGGGTTCGAGCTGTGGAAATAACCTCTTGCAAAAATGCAGGGTAAAACTGCGTACAATAGTCCCTTGTGGTCCGGCCCTTCCCCGGGGCCCGCGTATAACGGGAGCTTAGTGCAACGGGCTGCCCTTTTATATCCATTGCCACGGAGCGTAGTGATATTTCTCGCATATTGATTTAAAATTCTAAATCTGCATGATGTCTCGATCAACCTAATTGTGTTTTTCTTTTATCCGAGTCCGCTTTATAAGCATAAACTTAGGTGATAAGTCATACTATATAATTTGCTTTTACGTTTGTTTTAGTTTGGAGGTCATCAACAGAGACAAACATCAACCGGAGAGAAGGAAGGAGAAGTTATTTGTATAGAGGGAAGTAGCGATAAATCGGATGTGGAGACAGAATTGTTTATTGGACCACCTGATGAATGTAGAATAAGGCGTCCCTTACAGAATTGATCATATATAGGTGAATTATTTTTGGAGTACTATCCCTTATCTGCAGTTTAAAATGTATAAACTTTGATCAATTATCGAATATTATTACCTGCTAAAAGATTTTTGTACTCTCGCTAGCAACCAGACCCCATTAGTGGAATTTCACTGATCGTTGTTGTTGTTTTACTCTCGCCAGCAATATATAGGCCTTATAAGTGGTTAATTTCAGCTGATGGACCTTTGATCACTTCTTTACTTGGAATGTGCAATATATTTCCTTTTACATTATTAATCAATAAAGCTCCTTTCTTTATAAAGTTCAACACACTTTCACATTATGTTTTCTTAAATTTATCTACTTATAGTTAGTGTATTGGAAAAAAACTGAATTTAAATATTGAAGATGACGTGTCATGACACGTGGACCGGTCAAATAGTCAAAGCATGGTAATCGGTTAGAAGGCACGAGCAACATCAAATGCGGGAGAGAAGATACTTAAAGGCACGAGCTATTATTCAGATGAAACGAGACTCGTACCTATTCGAGTCATTTAAAGCTCGGAGATCAGAAGGAATTGAAGACATGAATCTGATAGCGTAAAAGAGTCCAAATTCAACATTAAATGCCAAATACGTTAGAGAATTTGTATTTAATAAGAATGATTGAGTAACGTTTCTTTTAATGTCATTTATTGCTCGTAATTGCCTCATTAAGACAAAGGCATTACACTTTCTCTTAGAATTAACTATAAAAGAAGAAACTCACAACATCTGCAGGACACGAAATATCATTGTGATTATACTGAAATATATACTTATTCATTGCTTTATTGTTGTTCTCTAAATCTCTCATTTCTTGATTATCAGTAACTCGATTTCTCTCTTAAATTCTAGCTTTAACCAAATATTCAGTTATTTGGTTAAACAAATTGGTTCCGTTACCGGGAATCTGATAATCTATTCTCTTTAAGTTACATTTTATCTGTTGTTATCATCATGTCGAACAACAACAACAACAATAACAATGAAAATACCTTGGGAAACCATGAAAATCAAATCCATCAAAATCAAGGTGATTTACAAAACATTAACGTGGTTCCTTCCCCTCAAAATTTACCACGTCAATCTCGTGAAGGCACTCCTACTCCTGAATCTCGTGCTGTTGAACAAGAGCAATCTGAATATTTTGAAGGAGCAGATGACGCTTTACAGAAAGTAATTGATGCATGGGTTAACAAAGCTCTTTAGTCGATTACCTGTTGCACCACCCACACCTACGCCTAATAACAATACATTGGAGAATCCTCGTTCTGGCCTTGTTAATTCTGGAAATGGAGGAACCCCCAGTGAACCACAGGAAGGAGAACCAGGTAATTCAAGTAATTCTCATTTGCAAAATTTAGTACTAACTTTGCAGAAACAGCTTAAGGAACAAAATAAGCTCATCGAGCAAACCCCTGGAGTTCCCCCTGTGATCAAAGGAGTGGATGTGGATAAATACTCGCAACAACCTTGGAAACCAAGTGCTGCTCCCCTTCCAATCCCTAAAAAGTTCAAAATGCCTGACATCTCGAAATATGATGGCACAACAGACCCACGTGATCACGTAACTGCATTTACTACAGGTGTAAAAGGCAACGATTTGACCAAGCAAGAAATTGAATCCGTGTTGGTAAAAATTTTTGGAGAAACACTCACCAAGGGTGCATTAACCTGGTATTCTCTTTTACCTGAAAATTCTATAAACTCTTTTGCTGAGCTTGCAGATTCTTTTATTAAAGCGCACTCGGGAGCTCAAAAGGTTGAAAAAAGAATGGAAGACATTTTCAAAATTAAATAAGGGGACTCAGAGTTGCTCAGAGATTTTGTTGATAGATTCCAACGTGAAAGGATGACTTTACCCCGTGTACCTAATAATTGGGCTGCAATAGCTTTTGCAAGCAACTTAAATGATAAAAGTTCAGAAGCCACGAGAAGACTTAAAGAAAGCCTTCGAGAGTTCCCTGCAACCACGTGGAATGACGTTTATAACAGGTACAGTACGAAGTTGCGAATTGAGGAAGATACCGTACCTCAGTTTCATCATGAAGAAAGGAGCAATTCCAGGAGGTCAGAAACCGAAAAAGATCAGGTAAAAATATATACGATCCATATATGGGACCTGCAAGAAAAGACTCACGGTCAAAGGAGGATAATCAACGATATGATCAAAAATCGAGGAACAGGGAATCTGGTTCTTCATCAAGGTTCAGAAATGACCGAAACAGACAAGAGTCACGAGATGATGACAGAGGTTTAAAAGCGAGATTCGGTGGGTATAATTTCAATGTTACTACCTCCGAGCTCGTAGGTGTTTTAAGAAGCATGAGAGACAAGGTACGGTGGCCAAAAGAGATGCGGTCAAATCCAAATAGGCGCAATCCAGATCATTGGTGCGAATTCCACAATGATCACGGGCATAAGACTTCAGAATGTAGATTCTTACAAAGTGAAGTGGACCATCTATTGAAACAAGGGTATCTCACTGAGTTATTTAGTGAGAAAGGTAAGCAAGCCTATATGAAAAATAGGCAAGAACCACCAAACCCCCATCACCCAAGAGAACCGTGAATGTTATAAGTGGGGGAGAAGATATTTATGGTGTAACATATACGGCTTCCAACAAGGTTTCTAAAGTAACGATTACACACGGGAAATGGGTACGACAGGTTTTAGAAAATGAAAGTATTTCTTTCGATGATGCAGATACTGAAGGAGTGATGACCCCCCACAACGACGCACAGGTAATATCTTTACTTGTACACGTATTAATGTAAAACGAGTTTTGATTGATCCAGGAAGTTCCGTAAATATTATACTACTAAGGGTATTATGTGAAATGCAAGCTGAAGACAAAATGATACCGAAGGCGCATACCTTGTCCGGGTTAGACAATTCAAGTGTAGTAACAAAAGGAGAGGTAGTTCTAACAACTTTTGCTACAGGTGTTGTTAAAGAAACTAAATTTCAGATAGTAGATATGGAAATGGCTTATAATATGATCATGGGGAGACCTTGGATCCATGATATGGATGCTGTCCCATCAACTCTACATCAAGTTATTAAATTCCCATCTCCATGGGGAATATGCCAAATCAGAGGCGATCAACAAACATCTAGAAGCATCAATTCCGTTGCAGATTCAATTGTTAATGGTGGAGACAAATAGCAATTACAGAATTTAGGTGAGGGTAACACGGAGTCAACCTTACCTGAGCAAAAGCAAACAGATGTGGATTCGAGACCTGACACCATTCAAGAACCGGAGGAGAACGAAAATATCAAAACAACGATAGAAGAGCTAGAGGCCGTGGTGTTGTTTATACATTGGCCCGAGAGAAAAGTGTACATAGGAGCTAATCTTAGCCCGGAGGTAAAACGTAAATTGATTGAATTTTTAAAAGCTAATGCAGATTGTTTTGCTTGGTCCCATTCTGACATGACAGGGATACCACCGGAAGTCATGACTCATAAGTTGAATGAAGATCCATCATATCCTCCCGTCAAGCAAAAGAAAAGAAAGCAAGGAACTTTCAAAAATAAGGTGATTCAAGAGGAAGTTCAAAAGTTGCTAAAAATTGGTTCAATTCGTGAGGTAAAATATCCTAACTGGTTAGCTAATACTGTTGTGGTTCCTAAGAAGAACGGTAAGTGGCGAGTCTGTGTAGATTACACAGACCTTAATAAAGCCTGTCCAAAAGATTCCTTTCCTTTACCGCACATAGACCAGTTAATTGATGCTACTACAGAACATGAGCTATTAAGTTTTTTAGATGCATATTCAGGCTATAATCAAATCAAGATAGATCCAGGTGATGAAGAAAAAACTTCTTTTATAACAGACAGGGGGACTTACTGTTACAAGGTAATGCCCTTCGGTCTTAAGAATGCAGGTGCAACGTATCAAAGGTTGGTCACCCAAATGTTTCAAGAACATTTAGGTAAAACCATGGAAGTATATATAGATGATATGCTAGTTAAAACTCAACATTCAGAAGATCATATATCGCACCTATCTGATACGTTTAAAATTTTACGAAAATATAATATGAAATTGAATCCAGAAAAATGTGAATTTGGAGTGGCATCAGGAAAATTTTTAGGTTTTCTTGTTTCTAACCGTGGAATTGAAGTGAATCCCGCACAGATTAAGGCCATTGAAGAAATTCCAGATATACTTTCCAACAAGAAAAAGGTTCAAAGACTAACAGGAAGANTGAAAAGTAACAGGAGCGAGGGAGTCGAAGCAGGTAAGGGAGCAGAAATTGGCAAAGAAGCAGGAACAGATAAAATGGGCAAAGATGTACTTGAAACCAAAGGAGGAATAGAAGGAATAGGAATGGAAGAGGAAAGAGGAACCTCATCTAAAACCGGACCTAGTTCACCACTTTCGAAACCGTCAGTGAAGAGACGTTGAGTGGATTCAATGGTGTCCCTGGGAATGGTTTCATCATCGGAAACAATATTAACAGGAGAGGAGGCACGGGTAGGAGAAATTTCAGCTTCATCTTCGGAAATGATGCGTCTCCTGGCTCTAGGTCTAACTACCAAAGAGGTGTCTTCATCTTCATCATCCTCAGAATCCTCTTCAACAACTTTCCTCTTTGATAGCGTAGCTTGTGCTCTCTCCAAAGAAAGAGGAGTACCAAAAGAAGCTCGAAGGGCAATAGCTACTTCAGCTGACATTCCTCGAATAGCAAATCCTGACAAAAAGAAGGATAAAAAGTTAAAAGAGGGGAAAGAATTTAACATACGGGAAACAATAAGGGACGCATACCGTGAGTTTTTACTTTCCAACCATGTTTGTTAGAAATAGATTTCCAGGTTCGTGCCTCCATAGGCACGGCCTTCAAAATAGCATCTACCCAACCACGGAAATTAGGAACGGGTTCCACATCTCCCATGGTTGCTACAAAAAAGCAAAAAAGAATGAAATTAGAAAAGGAGTTGAAATAAAACAGATACGGTAAGAAAGAAAAACTTACGTGCAAGGTTCCATTTCTCAGGAAAAGGAATATTTGATTCACCCACCAAATCAACCGTGGGTACGCAACATAACGGGTGTACCAGCCTCGATCTTTATCATCTTCAGGGCTTACCAAAACCCTTTTACTTCTTGCAGTTAGGGTAAAAACACCATTGCGGAACAGCTTGGGGTGATAAAGATGAATTAGATGAGAGAAGGTAAAATCAACATCAGCCTTTACCGATACATACCTTAAACAAGCTACTGCTCTCTATACGAGAGGGCCAATTTGAGCCAAACAAATTTTGAAAAAATGACAAAAATCGAGTATGACTGAGTCGATAGCAGGAATAAATCCCAAAGTAAAGGGATAAGTATAAACAGAGGAAAAACCAATCCTATAAGAAGATATTCTCTGGTTTGGGTTAGGAATAACTATATGAAGGTCATCTCTCCAACGACAATCTTTTCGAACAGTGGAAATTAAGGGTTCAGTAATTAAAGAAGGATAGGTGTCAGCTCTCTATAATTTAATTACTTGGTCACGAAGGGATTCTTTATCATGCTCGAAAGATAAGTCGGTTGGCACTATTTCTTCGACCAAAGGTTCTTGAATAGACTCAGAAGATTCTTTGCCTTTAGAAGAAGATCGATTAATGAAAGAACCTCTAGAAATAGTGCCAGAGCTAGAAGAAGGAGTGATGGAACCAGAGGTAACACCACGAATGGATCCTAGGCCACGAAGCCTATCTCCTCTACCTCTTCTATGTCTCACAGGAGCATTGGGGAAACTGTCAAGAATTGGGACTCTCCTAGGGTTGGGATTTGAAGATGACATGGTAAAAAGATGTGAACAGAGAAAGATGTGAACAGAGGAAGAAGTGAATAGAAGTAAATAGTGAAATATTAGGTAAAAATTTGTGGAAGAAAGGTTAAGTTTATATAAAAGTGACCGTCAAAGACTAAGAAGTGTAATGATGGAAAGCCTATAATAAAGGCAACTATCACTTCGTGAATAGTGGAGTTGAAGAAGCCTTGAAAAAAGGCTGCAGAATTACAGAGCTAATGAGAAGGTGACACGTATGCCATGCATTAAATAGAAAAGACAACTGAAGCGTTGGTACTGTCATAACATTGATTATGGCAAAAATTCCCTTTTTAATGAAGATCCACTTCCCAAATATTTAATTGATAAATAAATAGAAAGTGGGGGGACTATCTGTATTGGGAAAAAATTGAATTTAAATATTGAAGATGACGTGTCATGACACGTGGACCGGTCAAATAGTCAAAGCATGGTAATCAGTTAGAAGGCACGAGCAACAACAGATGCGGGAGAGAAGATACTTAAAGGCACGAGCTATTATTCAGATGAAACGAGACTCGTACCTGTTCGAGTCATTTAAAGCTCGGAGATCAGAAGGAATTGAAGACATGAATCTGATAGCGTAAAAGAGTCCAAATTCAACATTAAATGCCAAATACGTTAGAGAATTTGTATTTAATAAGAATGATTGAGTAACATTTCTTTTAATGTCATTTATTGCTCGTAATTGCCTCATTAAGACAAAGGCATTACACTTTCTCTTAGAATTAACTATAAAAGGAGAAACTCACAACATCTGTAGGACACGAAATATCATTGTGATTATACTGAAATATATACTTATTCATTGCTTTATTGTTGTTCTCTAAATCTCTCATTTCTTGATTATCAGTAACCCGATTTCTCTCTTAAATTCTAGCTTTAACCAAATATTCAGTTTTTTGGTTAAACAGTTAGTGATGTCGCAAAATTTTATTCGTAAATAATATATGAGCTTTCTATTTGTAATCTTACGACGTTGTCTTTTGGTCATTCTATTTATACCTCATAACCTAAACCTTTGTAAAATAAAAATATTGTCCAATATAATATTTGTGTACGATTTTTAGAATATAGGGGGTGTAGGTGATTGCTTTTAAAATACAAGGTGCGATATGCAAATGAATCATTTTAGGGAGGTGTTTAATATATTTACTCTAGAAAAAATATAAATTACAAATATTATACCTCGTTGAATTCTAAAATAGAAATACAAATTAACATTCTAATTTAGTTATATATGTGTGTTTCCCCTCGAAATCGGATAACAATTGAATTTATACGTGGTTTTAAGGATACGTGATATAACTTGATACAAATTGAGAAAACATATTAATACTGAAATTAATGATAAGAAAATAAATGCAAACCACACAAATTGAACAGTCTTAGCCTTGAAGTTGGATCACCCTCAAGCCAGAAAGTGCCTCAATTGATGTCAGAGCAAAGCTACAAAATAATAAAAACTAGAAATAACAGTGTATTGCCTTTGGATGCGTGTTGCAATGTGTATTACAAATAATCAGACCCCCTTTATATAGTAGGGGAGTCCTACTTTAGATACAATTCTACAAAGGTAAGAAATCTCATGATTTGCTAATTATTCGGCCACTCGTTGATACATACCGAGCTTCCTGCCGTGATATCCGATCGATTACGGATATTTCGGCATTCCGTTATTCGGTCCGATAATATTTCCTTGAGATTGGTCGGAGTCGGGGTCGGTTCTAGAGCTACGGGCTCGATCTTTAACCCATCACGTTTCAGCCCCGGTCTGTCATGCAATAGATGAGCCCGATTTCGACCGTATACAGATAGTCCCCTCGTTTTTCAGAGAATAAATAACGATAAACGATATGATCCCTCGATCTTCGTCTAGATTCTTCGCGCCAGAAACGACAAAACTGACGAAACGTCTCGTTAGTCACGTCTTTAGAGGCATTTAATGTTCGTCAGTTGCTGGTCGGCCATTACGGGTTTTGAATCGTTGTTTGCAAGCTATAAATACTCAAACTTTCATTCATTCAAACTTTACGTTTAAACCTCTTCTATGCTTGTTCTTAAAAAAAAAACCTTTGCATTCTCTAACACTCGCACCAGATTTCTTGAGGCTTTTGCAGGAATTTTCGCTCATCTTCATTCCAAAACATCAAGCGCGATCTTTTAACTTCCTCTTCTTCATCTCTTATTCAAAAGAAAAATGGCAAAAACTTCTAAGACAATTCCGCAAATAAGAGACTTCCTCTTCATCACGACCTGTCGGCAGAACCATACCGTGAAAAGTTTGTTCCTGGTGGGTGCTTGACCGGTGCTGATTTCAAGGTCGAAAAAACTTCTTCAGTACCGAGTTGATGCGAGCCGGTCTCGAGATATATATGCTCGATCACCGATGAGCTCCTTTCCAAGGTCAAAGAGGATTGCAACTGGGCTGATAAATACGTGGTGGTGCCCTCACCGAAGGAAGCAATTACTACCTAAGTGGAGGGTTTTTTTAAGTGGAAAAGGTCCAATAATATCCTTAAACTATTGGATATAGGTCAATTTTGTCCTCCGTTAGTAAATTGGGCTAGTAATATCCCCACGTTAGCAAACTGGGCCAATAATGCCTTCAACCTAACGGCTAAACACATAAGCCTTCTCATCAGCATTATTTAGCTAACATGACATCCACATAAGCTATTCTTTCTTCTTATTTTCCCTCTTCTTATACCGATATTGACCCATTCCCAAAACCCTAATTGTCATTGTTTCCCAATTTTATAAATCTCCATTTTCCCTTCAAAATTTCTGCTCAATGTCTGATTTATCTGTGAATGCGCATGAAATTCAATATACAAGAAGGTGTTATTGCGGCTTGGTCAGACGCCAATGTTGGGAGAAGGTTCTACAAATGTCCAAGATCCAAGGCTAGTTTTGAATTTATTTTGTTTTTGGTCGATTTATCTGATTCATCTTCTTTTGTCGAGTTAGGTCGTTCTTGATTTTTATTGTTTATGTACAAAAACTGCTGCCAGAACTGCTGTAAATTTTGATACGATGTAGGTTAGTTCTTGCGGGTATTTCGAATGGATTGACGAAGAGCTCCCTCGTCGAGCGGTGATGGTGATCAAAGATTTAAAAACTAAACTTGATGCTGCTAAGGGTGAGAGGAACAATTTGAGGAATAAAGTTTACCTCATGGAACAAGCTACGATGGTTCAAAGGGGCCCTATGAAGATGAAAGGTGAGGAATTGGAGGATGCTATTAAAGCCGAAAGAGACAACTCTAAGAACTTGTTTGATGAAATGGAAGATGTTATCACGGTTGAAAGGCATGTTTTGAAGATGAAACTTGACGAAATGGAGCAATTTCAACTTGTGGAAGCTGAAAAAGCTAGTAATTTAGAGGTCAAAGTGAAGAAGATGAGAACTATCATTTTGGTTTCATGGGCTTTGTTATTTGTTTTGGTTGTCGTAGGGATGATGAAGTGAATGTATGTTGTTTTAATATGTTGTTGTAGTATTTTGGTTTAGTTATAGAGATGATGAAGTGAATGTATGTTGGTTTAGTATGTTGTGGTATTTTGGTTAAACCATTCCTCCCGTTTCATCTTCTTTATGGATGTTCCTGTGTTACGTACATGTTTGTTATTTAAGTTGTTGGGCTTATGGTATTTCATCTATACCTTCATGGTGTAAACTGTTATGGAACCTGTTATGGAAACTGTTATGGTGTACCTTCATGGTGTAAACTATTATGCAATCTAAACGATGGTGTAAACTGTTATGGATACAATTGATGCTGGATACAGTTACTGCTGGATAAACTAAATACCACTGCTGTGCAAATTAGACTGTTATGCACAATACAGAATGAGCAAACTAAAATGTTGTGCAGACACCATTGCATATTAACGTGCAAACTAAACTGCTGTGCAAACTAAACATGTTTACTGCTGCTACAATACAGCTACTAAATCAAACACCACTGCTGTGCAAAACATCAAAACAAAACATACAATGTTATATGTCATTCTGCCAACAAAACATGTTTACTGCTGCTACAATACAACTACTAAAACTGCTGCCAGAACTGCTGTAATATTAGTTTTACAATACAAACCAAAACATCAAACAAAACATACAATGTTATATGTCATTCTGCCATCAAATCATGTTTACTGCTGCTACAATACAACTAAAACTGCTGCCAGATTTGCAACTACATATAATAACCAAGATTCCTAGATTTGTGAGTTCCCATTAAGTTTCCTGCACTTCAACTTCCCAACTTGATTTTGTCTTGCCACTTCCAATTGATTTCCAGTCACAACTTCTTTACCTTTCCAAATGAGCTTAGTAGGTGAGTAAGGAAGATCGGTGGGATAACTGACACCGGTATGATCTCCTCTGAAAGAGATCACTCTTGTCCTTGCTGAGGTCAATTGTTGCTGCCTCATCAGTAGTCGTGTTTGATCTTCAGAAATAATCTTAGGCATTAAAGCAGAGTCACTTTCATGCTCACTACCATCACCAAGGGTTCTGTTTGGTGTCTTGGTACTCTAGGTGTAGGCATGAACACAAATTCACTTTCATGTTCACCTTCTTGTGTTGGTTGAGGGGCTGAACAACTAACATCCTCAACATTTCCTTCAGCACCAACCTATTAAAAAGAAAAACTTTCTATTAAATAACTGCAATTATATGAGAAGAAAGATAAGTTAAGAAGCAAGTACCTTGCGTGTCCTTGAATTGTGGTCCAGTTCACCACAAATGCTACATATCATTCTAGTTCCCCTTCTTGATGCAGTCCAATCTCCTTGTCTCTTGTTAGACTCATACTTCTCCCTTTTTCTTTTGACTTTTGGCCTTCCAACAGTTTTGGCAAGTGGGGGAGGTTCCATAGCATGTTCTGGTAATACTTTCCAGAACTTTTTCACCTCTAACATGCATCAACTTGGCCCTATATGTCATCAGGTAAGCTTCCTTGCTGTGCCACCAACTAATTTCAGTCATTGGATCCTCCCTCTTGTATTTTAGTGCCTTGATGGCATGAGGGCATGGGATTCCAGTCAACTGCCAGGATCTACAAGTGCATTTCTTCTCCACTAGGTTCACTCTATGTCTATCATCATCCTCAGAAACCTCATAGCTAGTTTCACCATTGAAATGAATAGTACATAAGTTGGCTACCTTCAAATAAGCAACATACAACTTCATTAAGTTAGGACTAAACTCACCTCCCCATGTTCTAGCTTCTTCTTCCTTCTCTCTCAACCTGTTCATGACCTTGATTCTAATATCCTCAAGCATCTTCAGGATAGGCTTGCCTCTTGCTTCTAAGATCCAAGAGTTGAAGGACTCTGTAAAATTATTGTCCACCATCTGATTTTTGCACAATGTATCAAAGTATGACCTACACCACTTTTATGGTGGATACCTAAGCAACTCCTTGGCAACCTGAACAGACAATTTAAGAAGATTCGTTAGTTAATCTTTAAAGTCCTCCTCTTAAGTGCTCCAAGCAGACCACCATAGGTATTTCTTCATCTCTCCTGAAATTTTGATCCTCTTACTCCAATTGGCTTCAATATGCCTCACACAAAACCTATGATTTGAGAGAGGGAGGACAGTTCTTACTGCTTTCAACAGACCCTACACATGTAAATTTAAACAAAATTAACTATATAATAACATAAAAATAACTGGATTAGTCAGTTAAACAAAATCATAAGTTGTACCTTTTGCATATCAGACATAAAGGTAATACTGGTTCTATCATTCAGATTCAATGAGTGTTTCAGCAGCTCCAGAAACCATGTCCATGTCAAGGTGTTTTCCTTGTCAACTACAACCCAGGCCAAGGGATAGAAATGATTCATGCAATCTTGTGCAACAGCCACCAATAGTTGCCCCTTGCAATAACCCTTTAAGAAAGTCCCATCTAGTCCAATGAATGGTCTCAACTCTTGTTTGAACCCCAGCTTCATTGCATTGAAGCATATGTACATTCTAAGAAATCTTCTTTTACCTTCAGCCATGGCATCTTTTGATAAATTGATAACTACATCACTACCAGGATTGCTCTCCCTAATCTCATTTGCACATGCTTCTAATCTGTTATAGTCATCTAAAAAGCTTCCTTGCAATTGCTGAAGTGCCATCCTCTTTGCCCTTTTCAATGTGGAGTTCTGTATATTCAGTGAAAATTGATTTTTCAAATCTAGTATCATATCCTTTATCTTGTACTTGGGGTTATTATATACCTTACTCCTGAAATATTCAGCTAAAATTTTTATTTTGGCTCTAGGATTCTCAAATGCATCTTCACAGTTGTGCTTTGTCTTCAATGTTTTTATCTTAAAGCCAGGACCCTTCTTATCTTCAGAGATGAGGCATACAAAAGGGCAGCCTACCACACATCTATACCTTACCCTTATTTTATCACTTTTTCTAAGCTTCAAAGATGGAATTTGCAATAGCATCGAAGTTCATGATTTTTTTGGCCTCACCCAAGTCCTTAAATGTCATAGACTTATCAAGATCTTTGTAGTGAGTAAGTTTATCATTAACTTCTTTACCCTTTTGCATCATAAGTAACTCTAATTCTTCAAAATCATATTCACTAGCATCTGAACCACAATCTACACTTTTATCACTATCATATTCACAATTAGTACCTAATTCACACTGATATTGACCTGAAATTGGCTCTTCGTGGTCCCCCATATTGAAATATCTATAATATAGACACAGAAGAAAACATAGAGGGACCACTTGAATAATTTAACAACTTTGACAATAAAATATTGAACATACAATAAATTACTGCATATAATATAGTGGAAAGAATAAAGCACACACTTTAAGAGATAAAGCACATGTTTTGTCGATTTCAAACCACAGAGGAAAGCAAAAAAACACTGTCTTTAAGAAGAAATGCACATGGTTCTGTCAATTTCAACAACCCAACCCTACCACACTATGATAAAATATGTGAAAAGTACACTTGCAGCCGAAGACGATGTAGACCTAGGGCACAAATTGACACCACATAAGGAAACAACAAAGATAACAAACAAAAAAAGTTCCAGACCCACATGCATACACTATACACTATGCTGCAGGATCAGAAATACCAGAACATGACAAAACCTAGAAAATTACAAAAAAATTAATTAATCCCTTTGTTCGAGACAGAGACCCAATAAATGGAAGGAGAAATTACCTAAATATCTTCAGAAGATCTTCAATTTGTGTTGTTAAATCTTGCTCGATCGTATCATCCCCTCAAGTCTCAAATCGCCTCTGTTAATGGAATAACTAGGTTTGGAAATGGGGCTTGAAGGTTATGGTTACCGACTCTTTGCGTTTTTAGGTCCCTTTATTTGGATATCGGAGCAGGTTTATGTGGATCCGCTTATGTGGATGCCATGTCAGCTTATGTGGATGCCATGTCAGCTAAATAATGCTGATGAGAAGGCTTATGTGTTTAGCCGTTAGGTTGAAGGCATTATTGACCCAATTTGCTAACGTGGGGGATATTACTGGTCCAGTTTACTAACGGAGGACAAAATTGAGCTATATCCAATAATTTAAGGATATTATTGGACCATTTTCAGTTTTTTAAGTGTTTACACTTATCCCTTCACGTTGGGTCCCTTAGACCCGGTCATCATTGCCTTTTGCAAGAGGTACGAGCTGACATTCATCCCTCTTTTTGGAGGATAGTGATTCTTCTCCGTTTTTTTATAAACAAAATCGAGGGGTGTCCCTTCACCCTCGATTATCTCATGCGCTATACAGTCCCCGACTTTATCGAGGGGGATTGATTAAGCTTTCCCGCCGGGCCAGTAGGGACCCATTCTCGAGTATAGACGAGGATCGGAATGGAGGCTGGATGGGCCGATTCGTTTGAGTTAAGACCTTGGATTTAATCCTGGCCGAGAACATGCCATTTCCCGAGAAATGGAATATGAAACGTGAGTATAATTTTGACTTGAAGATTTTGTTTATTGTTTTCCCTTTTCCTCCATTGTTATCGACGTTTTGTGGTACAACCGTTGCCCGAATGCCGAATACAGTTCCTCGACTCAAGGAGTGGGTCGAGGACCTCGTGTCGCAGAAGCCTTATTTTGAGCGTGCGTGGCGCGAGCTGTTGAAGGGCCGGTGGGAGGCCCGTTCCCATGTTAAGTTTTCTTTTTCGATTCAATAATATTTGATTTTTTTCTCGTGCCATAGAGTTCTTATTGGTTCCGTTTTCTTTTGTAGGTCTCCCCAAGGATGTTGCTATGAGGCCCCCCTCTAGTGACGAGTATGTGCCTCTCGAGTCCCTTGCTCCGAAGCAGGGTGATGAGAAGAAAAGGAAGAGGGCCCCGAGTTCTCAGAACCCGAAAATGGAAAAACCAAAGAGGAGGCTAGCGCCCAAACCCAAGGAAAGCACCGACGCTCTACCCTCGGACTCAGTCCACCCGCTAAGGAACGAGTCCAAAGAAGAAGAAGTGAAATCCAATCTGGTGACCCGCGTGCGATCAGGTGTCATGATATGAGAGGCCTCCGAATCAGCGGGTGCTGAAACTGAACCGTCTCGACTTGGGGAGGTCGATAAGAGGGCTTTAGCCGAAGCTCCCAAACCACAAGGGGCGAGACCACCCCGCCTCAAGATGGGGAGGCCGATAATGAGATCGTGGCCGGTTCTTCCTGGACAGCGGATAATGCTCTGAAGGGCATGCTCGTAGTAATAGACCTCTCCGGTTCACCATTATTATTTTTTGAGTCTATGATTGCCGATGCTCAGGCGCTGAAAGAACGATCCACCGATGAGCCACAAGGGGTGGTAGACCCCTTTAACAATTTCTTTGACAACGTAGATTCTAACGCTACGGAGGACGTCTCTAGGCTGGGTGATATACTGGTGCCGAAGAAGAGTCCATAGAGTGGACCTCCCTTGAGCCCGAAATTAGCCAACCGGTTCCCAGCCCCGAGTTTGAATCCTGACCGGAAGCGGTCAATTGTTATGTCCATTTCGGGATATGCCCGGGTTCTTTCTGCCCCCCGTGGGAGTGGCCAGTTATCTTCAATGCTTGGTGACCGAGGAGGATCAGGCTAAGATGAACGAGGTGGAAGTGCCTTGTTTGTTCAACGAAGCCCAACAAGCATTGAATCGGGTAACCTCAGACACCTTTAAATAATTTCTAGTATGTACTTAGATTTTTTTGTAGATGATTTTAACTCCTCTCTCTGTGTTTGTAGGATTTGGTACTCCACCTTGAAATGTTCCTTCGCTACAGGGAAGAGCTGAACCAGTACGAGGTCGAGATCCGAGGGCTCATTAAGAAAAGAGACGCTTACAAGCTTCTTAGTGAGCAAAGAGAAGAGGAGGCTAAGGGCCTCCGGGCTGAGTTAGAGGTGGCTCAGAAAGAGCATGCCGACCTGGCTGAGCAGGTAAGAAGAATTTTTAAGGTTAGTGATGAAAAATCGGACATGGTGACTAGTGGTTAGAATTCGTAGTCCAACAGAAGGTCGACAAGATGGGGCAGCTCCGAGAAGAGGTTGATTCGGTGAAGGCTGAGGCTGACGAATGGAAAAAGAACATGGACTGCCTAGCCTCAGAAAAGGATACTGCACAAGCCCAACTGGCTTCGGTTGAAGTCTAGCTCCGAGGTGTAAAGGGGAAGTCCTTCGCGCACGCAAAGAAGATCAAGGAGCTTCGATCCCAGTTGAATTCGGCCATCTCTGATCGAGAAAGTTTGGCCACGGAGCTTGAAGCAGCCAAATCATAGGCAAAAGTAGTTAAGGCCAATGCCGATGAGGTGGTGGCTGTCTATAAGGCCGATACCGAGGTGGCTAAGGTTCAAGCAAAAGACATCACCGAGCATTATAAATGGCAATCTCGAAGGGAGACCCTTGAGGAAATCCATGTTCGGGGTTTCGACCTATCAGTTGAGATCGAGAACGCCAAGGAGCTCGAAGCTGAGGCTAAAAGGTTGGTCTATCCTGAGGATGATAATGACTCCGAGGGTTTATGTGAGTCCGAAGGCGGGGAAGACCCCAAGGGTGAAGATGCTGCCTCTGATGGGGACCAGGCCACTTAGGCCTTTAGATGTATTTGTTTTTATATTTTTTTGAGGCCGTTCGGCCTTTGTAAAAATTGTTATCTGGCTGTTTGGCCCTTATAAAATGAGTTTGGTTATGAATATATATAAGGCTTTCTTTCCCTTTCTCGGCTTTCGAATTTTTCCCTTTGCTTTCTTATTTATATTTGCAAAGACCAAAATGCCTTAGTACGAAATAATTAGGTTATGTTCGAAGGTTAAAACAAACCTTGCCTTTACATTAGTCTTTTTTAAGGCATTCTTTGGGGGTTCGGTGCTACCAAAAACTTCCTCCCAAAGTAAGTAGCTGAGATTATAGCTCGCCGAGGGTAGCCTTTAAAACCGATTATGAAAATTTTCTTTTTGAAGGCCTTATTTTTATTACGAGTCTCGGACGTCTCCGAGCTCCGTTAATATTGCCGAAGCCTTTTAGTTCGTGTGTCGCCCAGTGGGCTTGCTTTCCCGAGTTATCCAGGTTTGCCTAAGATAACAATCCCCGAGTGGGAATGGCCGTGGCCTTTTAAAATTTGGGGGTTGCCTAATAGGCCTTATGCCCCCGATGTCTATTAGCTTGAACCGTTTTTAGTTTGTTTTCGGATGGCAGTCCTCGAGTGAGAAAGTGATTGTTTGATATTAGGCTAAGGCGGCCCTTGGGCTCGTTACTTTTAGGGGATCGGAAGCAGGAACATTTTAAAGAAATGTAATGATTGCAAGGAAGATACTTCTCTTTATTCTTGTGTAAATCAGTTATACATGCGTACATGCTTTATGCCAGGGCTCGAGCAATCTATGCGGGCACGGTTCGTTTGACCTTTTGGCCCCTACAATAAATCCTACCTATTCGAGGGTAATGCCCCCCAATATTCGAGGTTGATTATAGAGAGAAGCCTCAGATACTATTGATGTCATCCTTAGCACCGATTCATGACCGGCCTTCTATTCTAAGTTAGCACGATCCACTGTTGCCTCGTTAAGAACCTTGCCGAAAAACCCATTAGGGACAAAACCGGTTCAAGGGAAAAAGAATGCAACACGCTTCAGTTTTAAAACTTTTTACGGCTTCCTTGTCGGTTACCTGCAATTTTTAGTTCGAAATAAAAATAAAAGGAAATGAATGGGGTTGTATCTCAGCAGTAGTATCGCTTTAGGTGAGTTACATTCCAATTGTTCCATAGTTGTTCTCCGTTCATCGTTCCGAGCTTATAGGATCCTTTCCCGATGACCTCGAGAATTTGGTACGGTCTTTCCTAGTTCGGACCCAAATTCCCTTCGTTCGGATTCTGAGTGTTTAGCACCTTCCTTAGTACTAAATCCCCAATATTGAAGTATCGAAAGTTGGCCTTTCGATTGTAATACCTCTCGATTCGTTGCTTTTGGGTAGCCAACCGAATAAGGGTGGCTTTACACCTTTCATCCAATAGCTCCAGGCTCGTAGTCATGGCCTCGTCATTTGATTCCTTTGTTGCATATCAGAATCTGATACTTGGCTCCCCGACTTCGACCGGTATTAGAGCTTTGGTGCCGTAAACCAATAAGAACGGAGTGGCCTCGGTACTGGGCTTCGAGGGCGTACGATATGCCCAAAGGACTTCGGGTAGGATCTCCTTCCATTTTTCTTTGGCGTCGGTTAACCTTTTCTTAAGGTGTCGATAAGATTCTTTTGATCTTATGATCTTCGAGAAACTTGGTCACTTTGCTGCCGATAAATTGTTGCCCGTTGTCACATACAATTTTGGATGGCATTCCAAACCGACATGTGATGTGGTCTTAAATGATGTCATTGACTTCCTTCTCCCTAACCTTCTCGTACGCCTGTGCTTCAACCCACTTAGAAAAATAGTCATTTATAAATAAGATAAATTGAGCCTTACCCGGTGCCCATGGAAGAGGGCCGACGATGTCCATTCCCTACTTCATGAATGGCCAAGGTGAAGAA
This sequence comes from Nicotiana attenuata, assembly GCF_001879085.1. Lineage (NCBI taxonomy): Eukaryota > Viridiplantae > Streptophyta > Magnoliopsida > Solanales > Solanaceae > Nicotiana > Nicotiana attenuata. The sequence goes on along the minus strand of NW_017670338.1, from coordinate 467,775 downwards.
TGCAGCAGTTCCCCGGGTTGGTGAATCATATCAGAGCATGTCTTTGGAATTTGTCACATTTTCGTACGAACTCCTTTGCATCTCTTTCCATGTCGATCCAGTGATAGCCGGCTCTGATTACCTTTTGAACCAATGATTCGGTGCCTGAATGATTTCCGTAGGTGCCCTCGTGGACTTCCCTCAGAACGTACTCGATATCTCCCGATCCCAGACATATTGCTAGTGGGCCATCGAATATTCTTCTGAACAAGGTTCTATCCTCGGTAAAGCTGAATCGGGCTGCCTATATGCGCAGGGCCCTCGATTCTTTCGGATCTGAGGGTAGTTTCCCGGTCTTCAAATACTCTATGTGATTATTTCTCCAATCCCAAGTTAGGCTTGTGGAGTTTATTTCGGCGTGACCTTCTTCCACTACCGATCTCATGAGATGTACGACTACCCCCGAGTTGAGCTCGTCGTCTTCGACCGATGACCCTAAGTTTGCAAGGGCATCGGCCTCGCTATTTTGATCTCGAGGTACGTGCTTGATAAGTAGGGATTTTGACCGCTTATTTGCTCTCTTTTACTTGCGTTTTAGCTAAAAAATGCTCAAAGGTATTCCCGAAAACTAACCAAATGTGCTTACTTACAGGAATATTGGGAAACGAGCCAAAGAAGTCAAAATCAACTCATAAAGGAGTCAAAAGTGATCAAGAACCAAAACAGGGAAGCAGTGTAGACCGCACAATTCTTGTGCGGCCGCAAAGGAGAGATTCAGAGAGTAGTGTTTGGGCCAGCTAAAGGAATGCGGACCGCACCGTAATTATGCGGCCTCAGGAGTTCAAGTGCGGCCGCAGTCAATATTATACGGTCAGCAGGTCTGAAGAATCAGAGAGCTGTTTCAAGTCCAAAAGCAGAGAGTGCGGACCGCATCTCTTTTGTGCGACCACATAATTAGAAGTGCGGCCACACTCATTTGCATGCGGACAGCAGAAGCCCTGAAGTTCCAAGACCAAATTTCCAAGAATCCGGACCACACTATAATTGTGCGGCCGCAGAAGCCCAATGTGCGGACCGCACCAGAATTATGTGGCCGCACAACCTTCGTAAGAGCATTTTTGTCAGATATTTTCAGTTTAGTATAAATAGTACTTTTTGTCATTTTTAGGTTAAGTTTAGTTTGGAGAGGTACACCTGAGCCGTTTTCTTTACTTCTTTGAGTAATTTTGTACTAGATTAACTTCAAAACATTAGATTTTCTTTGTTTAATCAATTATTATGCATTCTATCTTAATTTCTTCTTGTATTTCTTTATTTTTCATGAGAAGTTAAATGTTTAGCTAGGGTTGTGGCTCAACCCTAGTGTGGGTACTTAATGGGTATTTAATTTTAGGGCTTGTTTGTGATTGGGTTAGTGATATTTATCCTTGTTTAAGCTTGAATTCTAGAATTAATGGTTTCAAATATTGATTCATGCCTATTTGACTTAGTCTCTACTTGAGAAAGAGAGACTAAGTCTAGGTAAACTTGGCTAACAAGGAATTGGGGTGAACTCAAGAAATTGATAGCCCTAATTAAAGGGTCAAATCTAGAGATAGTAAGACCCGACTTGAGAAAGAGAGACTAAGTCTAGGAATAGAGATAGTAGTCTCTACTTGAGAAAGAGAGACCAAGTCTAGGAAAACTTGGCTAACAAGGAATTGGGGTGAACTCAAGAAATTGATAGCCCCAATTAAAGGGTCAAATCTAGAGATAGTAAGACCCGACTTGAGCATATATCACTTGATTTGTGCAATACCCTTTTGGACCTGAGAAAGCCATTTTGGGAAAAATCACTCAAACTATCGAGAGGTATAGAGTGAGAAATTGTGTGTGATTGCTGTATTACGATCCCGATTAATCAAACTTGCCCTATAGTTTACAACTAGTTAGGTAGCCACCTAGGTGGAAGTCACGACCCTAGATCCTTTATCATTTGAAAAACAACCAAAACCAAAAACATTGTCTTCTAGTTTATTATTTGCAATCATTAGTTAAAAGTAGAAATAGAAACAACCAACAAGATTGTGGAAGTGCAAATTGAGGCACATTATACAATTACACTAGGTGTATACCTAATCCCATTTCTAACTCCTTGAGGAATCGGCCCCGACTCGCGTTGGATTTTATTATTGCTTCGAACGCCTCACTACCTATAATTGTGGTGTGAGTTTAGACGGGATCAATATTTGGCGCCGTTGCCGGGGAGTTAAACGAATTTAGCTATATATCTAGGTTTTTGTATGCTTTGTCTTCTTTTCCTTCCGAGTCACTAATTTTGTTTTTGAATTGATTTTAGGTACGAAAATGGCTCTCAACAACGCGCCTATCGGAAATGTGCCATTGGGGGAGGAAGTGGACGATGATGACATGGATGAGGTTCCTCATAAACCACAAGCTAATAGACGAGGTCGCCCGCCTCACGATAGTGTGCTCGCTCCTCCCCCACCTCCACCAAGAGCGGCAACCCACCGACAATTAAAGGGTTATGCAAGTGTTATAGTTCTGCCCCGCATTAGGGCGGGCAACTTCCAAATCACCAACGTGATCCTTACACTACTTGACCAACGGGGATTCTTTACCGGCGCTCCAAATTAAAATGCCTACAAGCATCTCAAGGGGTTCGTCGATACTTATTGGGGGAGCAAGCAAACAAATGTCTCTGAGGACGCGCTGAGGTTGAGGCTATTTCCTGGTTAGAGAGATTGCCAAACCATTCCGTCCACACTTGGGATGAGTTGGCAGAAAAGTTCATTTCCAAATTCTTCTCTCCGAGACATATGGCGACGCTTCGGGATGAGATTCTTGCTTTCAAGCAAGAACCCAATAAGACATTGCACGATATTTGGAAAAGGTATCGTACCATGGTTAAAGAGTGCCCAAACAATGATATGACTGAGGCCATGATCCAATAGACCTTCTACAGGGGGATCAACACAACTAATCAATGTGTGGTTAACCAACTCGCTTGCGAAATTCTTGATGAGATGGCATATACCTCTTCGGCATGGCAAAGTTGAGCCAATGTTCTGCAAGGTGACCCTAATGTTATTCACCTACACAAGGAGCTATATGATCATGGGCAAGCTATTGCCGAGTTGACAACTACCATGAACCAATTGGCCAAAGCTCAGCTTTAACAAGTTCAAGGGCCGAAACAAGTTCATGCAATGGAAGGTGTGAATATGATGGTAAACAAAAGACGGCAACAAGGACAACAAATGCAAAACCATCCGAAACAATTTATGTAAGATGATAGTGGTTATGATCAAGGTGATTCATTCAATGAGCAAGACGAAGAAGTTCAATATGTCAACAATTATCAAGGTCAAAGAAACAATGCTCAAGGACAAAATCAACAACAATGGAGGTCACAAGGGAACCAAGGTAATTGGAACAACCAAAACCACCAAGGCAATTGGAGTGGTGGCAGTCCTAATCAAGGCAATTGGAACAATCAAGGAAATCAAGGCAATTGGAGTATTCAAGGGAATTGGGGTGGCAACAATCAAAGCAATTGGGGAGGAAATAACCAAGGAGGGTGGAGCAACAACAACAACCGGGGTTCGGGTTTTCAAAGGCCCCCGATGTTCCAACAACCGAGCAATCCACCTCCCTATCCTTCTCAAGGCTCGAGCTCTTCTTCCAATGAGATGGGTAGAATTGAAAACATGTTTAAACAAATGATGGAAAAGAATGCTGACTCCAATGCTCAATTAGCCTCGCACAACACTTCTATTTGGGATTTGGAGGTTCAATTAGGACAAATCTCACAAGCTTTGAACACTCATCCCAAGGGGGCACTACCTAGTGATACGGTGGTAAACCTTAAGGGTGGAAATAATACAAAACATGCTATGGCTGTGACTAATAGAAGTGGAAAAGGTGGATATGCAACCACCTCAAATCAAAGGAGGATTGTGGATGAAGAAGTTGTGGTGCAAGAAGATGAAATCCCAAGCAATGCGGTTCAAGCTAATGAAGAAGTGAGAATTGATATAGATGAAAGTGTGGAGGAGACGCAAGACGAGGTGAACTCGTCTAGGGAACACGTGATTGACATGTCGGAGCCGGTGGTGCCAAAGGCTAAGGCACCAATGTCGAGGCCTACTCTTCCATACCCTCAAAGGCTTGCAAAGCAAAACAGTGAAAACCAATTCAAAAAAGTTTATTGATATGATGAAGAGTTTGTCAATTAATGTACCTTTGGTAGAGGCATTGGAACAAATGCCGGGATATGCAAAATTCTTGAAGGATTTGGTAACCAAGAAAAGATCAATGAATTGTGAAACCATCAAAATTACTCATCAAGTGAGTGCTATTGTGCACTCAATGGCTCTAAAGTTGGAAGATCCGGGCGCTTTCACAATCCCTTGCACTATTGGGAGCACCGATTTTGCCATAGCATTATGTGATTTCGGGGCAAGTATCAACTTGATGCCCTACTCGGTGTTCAAAACTTTAGGAATTGGGCAACCAAGACCCACATCCATGAGGTTTCAAATGGCGGATCGAACAATGAAGAGGACTTTGGGTATTATTGATGATGTATTGGTTCGAGTTGACAAGTTCATCCTTCCAGCGGATTTTGTTATCAATGATTGTGAAGTGGACTATAAGGTGCCTATCATTTTGGGTAGACCTTTCCTTGCTACGGGGAAGGCTCTTGTTGATGTGGAATCCAGTGAGCTCATTTTTCGGGTGGGTGAAGAAAATGTGGTTTTCCATGTGTGCAAATCAATGAGGCAACCGAATAGTAATGAAGTTTGTTCATTCATAGATTTGGTGACGGATGTGATTGTTGATGATGCTAGTGCCACAATGAATGTTGAAGACAAGTTAGAAGCCATTTTGCTCAACTTTGATAATGATTAGGAGAGTGATGGCTATGTGGAGTGTGTAAATGCATTACAAGGCATGGGGTCGTACACTTATGAGCCCCGAAAGCTATCTTTGGATCTTGAAAACCAGAAGACTCTTCCAACAAAGCCCTCAATCGAGGAGCCTCCTACCTTGGAGTTAAATCCATTGCCCCCGCATCTCAGGTATGAATTCCTTGGCACTTCTTCTTGCTTAACTAACATGCAGGTAGAGTCTACATTGGAGGAGAGTGCCAAACCCTCCGTTAAATATCAAAGGAGGCTAAATGAAGCAATGCAAGAGGTGGTGAAGAAGGAGATAATCAAGTGGTTAGATACCGGGGTTGTGTACCTCATTTCCGATAGCTCGTGGACCTCTCCGGTGCAATGTGTCCCAAAGAAAGGGGGCATGACTGTGGTAACAACTGACAAGAATGAATTGATCCCAATATGAACTGTCACCGGGTGGAGAGTGTGCTTGGACTATAGGAAGCTCAACAAAGTTACTCAGAAAAATCATTTCCCGCTTTCATTTCTTGACCAAATGCTTGATAGGTTGGCCGGACGTGCTTTTTATTGCTTTCTTGATGGATACTCCGGCTATAACCAAATCCTTATTACTCTTGAGGACCAAGAGAAGACCATTTTTGCTTGTCCCTATGGTACTTTCGCATTCTCGCGGATGCCTTTTGGGTTGTGTAATGCACCGGAGACTTTTCAACAGTGTTTGATGGCTATTTTCACCAACATGGTGGAGGACATTCTTGAGGTGTTCATGGATGATTTTTCTGTGGTTGGGAATTCATTTGAAGAGTGTTTGAACAATTTGGATAGGGTATTGGCTAGATGTGAGGAGAAAAATTTGGTGTTGAATTGGGAGAAGTGTCACTTCATGGTCGAGGAAGGCATTATCCTCAGCCACAAAATTTCAATGCATGGTATTGCGGTCGACAAGGCCAAGATTGAGGTGATCTCCAAACTCCCTCCCCCTAGTGCGTGAAGGGAGTGAGGAGCTTCTTGGGTCATGCGGGTTTCTCTCGCTGATTCATCAAGGACTTTTCAAAGGTGGTGAACCCATTGTGCAAACTTTTGGAGAAGGATGCCAAGTTCCATTTCAATGAAGATTGTATGAAGGCATTCGAGTTGCTTATGTTCAAGTTGACTACTACTCTTATTATCACCACACCGGATTGGAGCTTGCCTTTTGAGCTCATGTTTAATGCCAGTGATGTTGCGGTTGGAGCGGTGTTGGGGCAAAGAATCAACTAAATCTTCCATCCGGTCTACTATGCTAGAAACCATGAATGATGCCCAAGTCAACTACACAGTGACCGAAAATGAGCTACTTGCTATTGTTTTGTTGCCATGGAGAAGTTCTGGCCGTATTTGATGGGTACTAAGGTGATTATTCACACCGACCATGCGGCACTTCGATATTTGATGAGAAAGAAAGATTCTAAGGCAAGTTTGATGCGGTGGGTGCTTCTTTTGCAAGAGTTTGATCTAGAGATTCAAGACCAAAAGGGTAGTGAAAATCAAGTGGCGGACCACTTGTCTCGATTGGAGGAGGGGAGGCCAAATGATGGCCTTGAAATCAATGATTCCTTCCCCCACGAGCAATTGTTAGCCATTTCAATGACCGGGATGCCATGGTTTGCCGATCTAGCCAATTGTCTTGTGAGCGGCATTGTACCGAATGAGTTCTCTTCAAACCAAAGGAAGAAGCTCAAGCGGGAAAGCTTGGATTATTATTCGGATGAGCCATTTCTTTTTCGGATATGTACCGATGGTGTGATCCGGCGATGTGTGCCGGAAGAAGAACAAATGGTAATTCTTGAGGCTTGCCACTCTTCACCGTATGGTAGTCATCATGGTGTAGCTAGAACGACTACAAAGGTTTTGACTTATGGATTCTATTGGCCTACCCTCTACAAGGACGTTAGTAAGCTTGTCAAGCATTTTGATGAGTGCCTAAGGGCCGGTGGGATTTCTAAGAAGAATGAGATGCCCCTTACCACCATTTCAGAGATTGATATTTTTGATGTTTGGTGTGTTGATTTCATGGGACTGTTCGTGAGCTCTTGTGGGAACACTTATATTTTGGTAGCTGTGGACTATGTGTCAAAATGGGTCGAATCCGTGGCTTTACCCAACAATGAAGCTCGAAATGTGGTGGCATTCTTGAAAAAGAACATCTTCACAAGGTTTGGTACTCCGAGAGCCATTATTAGTGATGGGGGTTCGCATTTTTGCAACCTGGATTTTGATACCTTACTCACCATGTATGATGTCACTCATAAAGTCTCCACCCCCTACCATCCTCAAGCAAGCAGACTGGTTGAAGTTTCCAACCGGGAGATCAAGAGTATTTTGTCAAAGACTGTAAATGCCAACCGAACGGATTGGTCAAGAAAACTTGATGATGTTCATTGGGTTTATAGGACGACCTACAAGATGACGATTGGGATGTCTCCATATCGATTGGTGTTTGGGAAGGCGTGTCATCTTTCGGTACAACTTGAGCATAAGGCCATATGGGCTTTGAAAAAGCTGAACATTGAGTGGGATGTCGTTGCAAACCTAAGAGTGACACATTTGAATGAGCTTGATGAATTCCGGTATCATGCCTACACAAGTTCGTACCTTTACAAGGAGAAGATGAAGTACCTCCATGAAAAGTACAACCACAACAATGAGTTTAAAGAAGGTGATCGTGTGCTATTGTCCAATTCCAGTTAAGGATGTGTCCGGAAAAGTTGAAATCTAAATGGAGTGGCCCCTTTGAAGTAGTGAATGTAACCCCCTTTAGTGCTCTAGATTTGAAAAATAATAATGATAAGGTTTTTAGAGTCAATGGACACCGGATTAAACATTATTTTGGCAAGGTTGATGATGGCCACATTGTGGTGGTTCTTTATTTCAAGTGATTAGTAATCTGCGTCGTGCCGCAACGTTAAATCGGGCGCTTCTTGGGAGGCAACCCATGTCTTTTTCTTTCTTTTATTTTTTCTTCTTTAGATAAGATTGGCTTGGTTTTGTGCTAACCAGTTTTGAAGTGTATGCAGGAATGGGTGTGCATGGCAGGGACTGTGCAAGAGAAATTTGGCTAAGTGTCAAAATGCATGGTTTTTGAAGTTGGCCTGTCAAAAATGCTTAAGGAATTGCGGCCGCACACATTTTTGTGCGGTCCGCACTAATGTCACAGCCGCACTCATTTTTGTGTGGTCCGCAGCGAGACTTATCAAGGGCAGTTAAGGAGTGCGGACCGCATCAAAATCATGTAGCCGCACTCAGTTAAAAATCTGGGGCCCACAGGTAAAAGTATAAATAGGGCTTCTCTCATCTTTTTACACTTTTCGATCTTCTGAGCCCTGAAGCTAAGCTTGCACAGCAAATTTCCCCATTGCTCTCAAATTTTCCCTCATTTCATCACCTGCATCTTCATTACTGGTATGTTAATTCCATCTATAGATTCTTCATCTTTTGTTTTGTTTTGTTCTTTCATTTAGGGTTACTTCCATGCCTAATAATGTCAATGTTTAGTTGTTTTTGCTTAGAATCATGTGGGTAGCTTCTTGAACGTTAGTTGAGGTCTGGGTAAGCAGCTAATGATGTTTGATTGATAAAACCATGTTGATTTGAGAACAAAATTGCATAAACCCTAAAATAGTGCCTGTGAAATTTGAATTATGCGGCCACACACACTTTTGTGCGATCCGCACTAGAGGCTATGCGGCCGCACACATTTTTGTGTGATCCGCAGCCCTCTGATTTATGGAAATTGTGTGCATGAATTGTGCGACCGCACTAAAAATTATGCGGTCCGCAGTGGGCTTGTGCGGCCGCACTCATTTTTGTGAGGTCCATACTGATGAAACATCTATGACCCCAGTAGTCTAAACCTGGGGTTGTATGGCCGCAGTCAAAATTGTGCGGTCCGCATTCTTGGTTGTGCGGCCACACTCACTTTTGTGCGGTTCGCACTGGGCTGTCTGCAGCCGACTCACTTTTGTACGGTCCGCACTACCCCTTCTGAGACTGTTTTGCTGCAAGTTTCAATCATGCTTATGTACATATTATGAGCTTCAATTGTAGGTGATTTCTAGTTCTTATGTGTTGCAGACAATGGTTCGATCATGTGGAAAAGGAGATATGTCAAAAGGGAGGGCAGAACCTTCCCGAGGCCGGGGTTGAGGCAGAATCAACCTCCCTCTAGAAATCCAAAGGGCAATAAGTAAAAAAGCCACAGCCAATAGAGCCCCTGATACCTCTGACACCAGTGAGTATGTCCCCTCCGGGGAAGCTTCTGAGGGTAACTCCGTGCAAGCACAGCCGGAAGCCTAATCACAACAACTCCCAGGGAGATCTCATTTGGTAGATGAGTCATCTTCAGCTGCCAGTTCGTCTGAGGGTTCGGAAGAGGGTAGTCAAGATTCTGAACCCTCTTCCTCACATGCTCCACCTGCTCCAATCAACCTAGACGATGATGATGATGTCCCAGACGATGGTAGAGGGGGCGATACTGCAATGGCAGGGTTAGAAAGGTCAAGGAGGCCAGAGATATGGGAGGACAGATTTGTCAGTGGCAATTTCTTCGCATAGTTTAGGGAATGGTGGCCACAGAGGTCGCTCACTCTTGAGCGACAGTTTTTAATGAAGGATTTGCACAAGCACAACCCCAATGTCCTTAGGCAATTCCAGGAGCGGAAAGTATGGAAAAGGTTCACCAACAACGTCCTAGATGCAATTGAGTACCTGGTCAAAGAGTTCTACGCAAATGTTGCTCACATCAAACAGGGAATAAAGGTGACAAAAGTGCGGATTCTGAAGATCCGCTTTGACTCCTGTGCGCTAAACAAATATGTGGGGTTTGAAGAAGTGGAAGCAGTGCAATACTTGGAAAAGCTAGCTATGGGTGATGCAGCTCGTCCGTGGTTAGCTGAGATTCTAGCAATCCTAGGGTCAACACCTCCGTGGCTCACAGCAGGGGTTCCAATTGTCTGGGCCACCCTAAACTTTGAAGCAAAAGGGTGGCAAACGTTTGTGTGTAGCCGCATTAACCCATGCCTCAAGGAAAACATGCTCCCACTTCCTCGTGCAGTTTTGGTGGCCTAGATTATGGCTGGGTATCCGATAAATGTTGGTGCCATCATGTCCACCAACATCACTTTAGCTATCCAGAAGGGTGAGAGATCCTATCCGTACCCGAACATCCTCACAGGATACTTCAAGGACCAAGGGGTGGAGCTAAAGCATTATGACACTGAAGTGAAGGCCAAGAAACCTTTCTTATGGTACCACCTTTAGGGAGCTGACAACCCAAAATTCAAGGGTAAAGCTACTACCTCCACTGGCCAGTCTGAAGAGCCAGCGGTAGTGGTTACTGATTCAGCTGCCCAGCCTTCCTCAGCAGCCGGTACTTTCACCGGGACAGCAGCCATGACACCATCTTCATCTTCCAGACCACCAGCTTCTGCTAGATTATCAGTGCCATTACCAGTGCCAGCTTCCTCTACTTATCCTCAGACTGCACTACGAGTCTCCCAGACATTGGCGAGTCTCAACAACTAGATGCAGGCAGCTACTACAAAGCTGATTGATATATCCAGTGCTGTTGCAGCACAATCCTCAGCCCCAGCAGCCCCAACAGAGCCACGGGTACCTCCGTCAGTGGAGGAAACATTGAAGAAGATTATGGCTGACCAGAAGACTATCATGGATAAAGTAAAGGCACAAGGGAAAGTTATTGAGGATTTAGGCAAACAGGTCAAGAAGATGCGGAGGTCTCAGGCATCAAAGAAGTCGGTGGATAAGCTGAGAAAAGAGATTGAGAAGATTACATCTGCCGGTAATTTACCATTGGACCTACTCATGGAGACAGCACCCCTAGCAGCACAGGCACCACCAGCAGCACCAGAGGCAGCAGCCAGCCAGTCTGAGGAGCCGGTTGCCACTTCCCACACTACTGAGGAGATAATCCAGATGCTCAGCAACCCAGTTGTCCCTCAGCCTGGAGATGATGAGATACAGTTGGAGATAGAGGGTGGTGAGGATCCCATGCAGACTAAGACCACATAGGGAGTTCTCTTAACTCTCCACCCTTTCTCTATTCTTATTATTTTTATATGTGTGTCAAAAAGGGCAGCAATGCGGACCGCACAATTCTTGTACTGCCGCAGAAGGGAGATTCAGAGAGTAGTGTTTGGGCCAGCTAAAGGAATGTAGACCGCACCGGAATTGTGCGGCCGCAGGAGGTCAAGTGCGGTAGCAGTCATTATTATGCTGTCCGCAGGTTTGAAGAATCAGAGAGCTGTTTCAAGTCCAAAAGCAGAGAGTGCGGACCCATCACTTTTGTGCGGCCGCATAATCATAAGTGCGGTCGCACTCATTTTCATGTGGACCGCAGAAGCCCTGAAGTTCTAAGCCCGAATTCCTAAGAATGCGGACCGCACTATTATTGTGCGGCCGCAGAAGCCCATTGTGCGGACCACACGAGAATTATGCGGCCGCACAACCTTCGTAGGGGTATTTTTGTCAGATATTTTTAGCTTAGTATAAATAGTACTTTTTGTCATTTTTAGGTTAAGTTTAGTTTGGAGAGGTGCACCTGAGCCGTTTTCTTTACTTTTTGAGTACTTTTATACTAGATTAACTTCTAAATATTAGATTTTCTTTGTTTAGTCAATTACTATGCATTATATCTTAAATTCTTTTTGTATTTCTTTATTATTCATGAGTAGATAAATTTGTAGCTAGGGTTGTGGCTCAACCCTAGTGTAGGTACTTAATGGGTATTTAATTTTAGGGCTTGTTTGTGATTGGGTTAGTGATATTTAGACTTTTTTATGCTTGACTTCTAGAATTAATGATTGCAAACATTGATTCATGCCTATTTGACTTAGTCTCTACTTGAGAAAGAGAGACTAAGTCTAGGAAAACTTTACTAACAAGGAATTGGGGTGAACTCAAAAAATTGATAGCCCCAATTAAAGGGTCAAATATAGTGATAGTAAGACCCGACTTGAGCATATATCACTTGATTTGTGCAATACCTATTTGGACTTGAGAAAGCCAATTTGGGAAAAATCACTCAAACTACCGAGAGGTATAGAGTGAAAAATTGTGTGTGATTGCTATATTACGATCCCGATTAATCAAACTTGCCCTATAGTTTACAACCCGTTAGGTAGCTACCTAGGTGGAAGTCATGACCCTAGATCCTTTATCATTTGAAAAACAAACAAAACCAAAAGCATTGTCTTCTAGTTTATTATTTGTAATCATTAGTTAAAAGTAGAAATAGAAACAACCAACAAGAATGTGGAAGTGCAAATTGAGGCACATTATACAATTACACTAGGTGTATACCTAATCCCATTTCTAACTCCCTGAGGAATTGACCCCGACTCGCGTTGGATTTTATTATTGCTTCGACCACCTCACTACCTATTATTGTGGTGTGAGTTTGGGCGAGATTAATTTTTGGCGCCGTTGCCGGGGAGGTGCACCTGAGCCGCAGTCATTTGGGGTAGAGAGTTAAGATAACAAAAAGGGCGCACTAGACCTCCTTATCAAATACCCATTTTCATAGCTTATTTTCATTTGGGGGTGATCTATTTTGAGTATTTGACTTTGACATTTGACATTTGGGCTGTAATAACTCTGATACTATTTTTCTTTCATCTTTATTTTCCTTTGGTATGTATATATTCTCCCCATTTGATGTAGATATTCATTTCCCTAATGTATATATTCATTTGATTTCAGTTTGTATATTCATTTATCTCGCTTTCCGTAGTTTATGTCATAGCTTCTCTAGTTTGCTTTTCCTTAGTAGTATAACTTCTAATTTACTTTAGTAGCTTCTTTTTACGTTTTGAGTGAACAATAAGCCTTTGATTTTCTTAATGCCACAGTTCTTTCCAAAGGTGGATTATGTGTGAACCGGATGGCTCTTCCCAACGATGGATGACGTGACAACCTTCTTAAGGGATTGAGTTGGTACCAACACATTTACCTCACTTGGTACCAACACATTTACCTCACTTGGTACCAACACATTTACAAGGTCTCAAGCATACTTCACTTGGTACCAACACATTTACCTATGATCGTATGGTTAAAAATAAGTTGTATATGTTGGCAGAAAATAGCTGTAGTTGTGACCCATTTGAGTCTTGTGTTGACTTAAGCAGTCATCGAGTGGTTCAAATCGAGCCATTTGTGATTCTCAATCTTAGCTAGGGTTGTTGTGGTCCCTCGACTCTGTTCTCTTTAGCAATCGAGAAGCGTAAGAGGTGAGATGTCTAGTTACAAGTCCAAGTACCCGTGCTAATGGTGTAGAACTTGCCCCGAATATTTGTCTAGGAGAAATTCTAAGTGTGGCTTGGCTTGAGAAATGATTGTAGGCTCTCCTTGATCCAAATTAAAATTTGAAATCTTCCATAGACTACCAATGTGATATCCCTAGTCAACCCTTTTGAGCCAAAGCCCTTTTTCTTTCAATAACCACGTTACAAGCCTTTATCTATTTTGTAATGACCCTCTCTTAGCACCCGATCTTTCCTTAGCATTCTTGAAGAAAAATTGGCAAAAACGTAAGTGATAAAAGGTAAAAAGAAGAGAAAGAAATGAAGAAAAGGGAAGGCAAAGAAAAGAAAGAAAGAACAAAAAGAAAAATACCAAAAAGAAAGTGAATAAAGTGAAGAGTTGAAGGGAATTCAAAAGAAAATAAGGAGGAAAGGCTGAAGTAAATAGAAAAGGAGAAAAATGAATGTCATGATCAAGAAAGAGTGACGTTACGTCTCTCTAGTTCCCCCGAGGAAGAAGAAAATGACTCAAAGAGTCGAGAAAGTATGAGCCGAAAAGAGAAAAAGGAGTGCTTAAGGAAAAATGAAACCATTCTATTCCAACAAGTCCTACTTTGGTCCAAAAGCCTTCGTTACATCCTGCAAAAGCCCTACATGATTTCAAGTTGAGTGAGATTACATTAGTGGTGATTTACATAAGGGGCAAGCTTATGGTACATAAAGCCAGACTTGTGACGTTCTTTTTAGAGGGATGAGAGAACTTTTTACAATCCTTGCTTCGAGTGTTTCATTCTAAAGTGAGATTTGCTAATGGAGAGTAGAGGAGGAGGAGTTTGGGATCCACAATGACCTACATGAAAGAGCTAGCGTCCTTGATGAATAGAGTCAGTTTTTGATGCTCTAGTGTCACATTAGAACTATTGTACTCAAAAAGTCATATCATGGTGTTATTGATAATTCATATGTGTTGTGGGTAATTGTTGGTCCCAATTGATGTGTAATTGATTCACCTTAGGCTAGCTAAAATATCCCTTTTTCTAGTGAAGGTGGGAATTGCCTTATTTGCTTGAGGACAAGCAAAAGGTTAAGTTTGGGGGAGTTGATAAGTAGGGATTTTGACCGCTTATTTGCTCAGTGCTGCAAAGTCCACTCTTTGAACCGATGTAATGTTACCTGCAACTTATCTAGGTACATCTGTATTCGTTCTTCTCTGACTTAGAACGTTCCATTAACTTGTTTCACCATAAGGAGGGAGTCAAACTTAGCTTTGATCACCTCCGCCCCAAGCTTTTGGCCAGTTCGAGACCTGCAATCATAGCCTCATATTCGGCCTCGTTGTTAGTTAATTTCACAGTTCTAATGGATTGTCTAACTATATTGCCTATGGGTGGCTTCAGTACGATGCCAAGTCTGGACCCCTTTGCGTTCGAGGCACCGTCCATAAAGAGGGTCCAAATTCCTGAAGACGTCTCTGAGTTCACCAACAACTCTCTTTCAACCTCGGGTACTAGGGCCGGTGTAAAGTCGGCCACAAAATCCGCCAAAATTTGAGACTTAATGGTTGTTCCGGGTCAATACTCAATATCGTACCCCCTGATTTCGACGGCTCGTTTGGCCAATTATCCCGAGAGTTCGGGCTTATGCATTATATTTCACAATGGGTAAGTTGTCACAACACATATAGGATGGCAAAGAAAATACGATTTTAGTTTCCTATAGGCGCTTAGCAAAGCGATCGCCAATTTTTCTAGGTGAGGATATCTAGTTTCGGCCTTACCTATGGTCCTGCTAACATAATAAGTTGAAAATTGCGTACCTTGTTCTTCCCAAATTAGGACGCCATTTATCACTATTTCTGATACTGCCAAATACAAGTATAGTTGTTCGTCTACCCTTGGTGTGTGAAGCAGTGGCGGGCTAGATAGATATCGCTTAAGTTCTTCCAAGGCTCGTTGGCATTCCGGGTTCCATGTGAAGTTGTTTTTCTTCTTCAGTAACGAGAAAAATCGGT
This sequence comes from Nicotiana attenuata, assembly GCF_001879085.1. Classification (NCBI taxonomy): domain Eukaryota; kingdom Viridiplantae; phylum Streptophyta; class Magnoliopsida; order Solanales; family Solanaceae; genus Nicotiana; species Nicotiana attenuata. Next base: position 452,578 of record NW_017670338.1, on the reverse strand, counting down.
GGCTCTTATCGGAGGACCTCGAGATAAATCGCCCCAGGGCGGCAATGCACCCGGTTAGCCTTTGCACGACCTTCACCTTTTCCACCACCGTGATATCCTCGATAGCTTTGATCTTTTCGAGGTGGATCTCGATTTGTCGGTTGGATACCATGAACCCGAGAAATTTACCTGATCCAACTCCGAACGCACATTTTTCCGAATTCAACTTCATGTTGTACTTCTTCAATATATTGAAGGTTTCTTGCAAATGCTTTAAATGGTCCTCTGCTCGCAGGGACTTAACTAACATATCGTCAATGTAAACTATCACATCTCCTTTTTCCCGCAGGGGGATAGGGGAGTTTTTCCAATTAAAGTGACAATAATCGAAATGGGATTAATTTTTAATCAGAGTCGCCACTTGGGATAATTTATGATGTCCCAAGTTACTGGTTTATTTTAAATCCCAAATCGAGGAAATTGACTCTATTTATGGTCCGCGAACACAGAAGATCGGGTAAGGAATTATGTTAACCCGGGAGAAGGTGTTAGTCGTTCCCGGATTCCGTGGTTTTAGCACGGTCGCTTTTAATCATACATGGCTTAATTAAATTGTTTAATTACATGTTTTATAACCTATGTGCATTTTTCTTTTACCGCTCTTAATCACTTAGTTATGATCATGCGTACGTGTACTCATTTTGTTTGGTGCGTCAAAAATCATGTCACGCGTACGTATACACAATTAATGACACTTTATTATTATTAAGATTATTTGGCCAAAGTCACGCGAACGTGTACCTTGGTTTTAAGGAAATCATAATTATGTTACGCGAACGTGTACACAATCACGATAATAGATTAAGTCGCGCCTAAAACATGCTACGATGATAAGCAATAAATATAAAGCAACCCAAATTATCGTACTCTTTTTTTTAATTCCCTGACTAAAAAATGTGAATGGATATCATACTTTGAAAAAGAAAAAAAATATCAAGCCACCAGACTTTGAAAAATATTGGACATCATACTTATATGATAACTTAGCAAATACTAAGCAAAAAAAAAACTTTCTGAACATGACTGAAATTGCACTACTCTTATTGAAAAGGAAGAAACGAAGAAAACGAACAAGAAAGAGGTAAATTAAGCATCGGAAGAAAAACAGACTAAATAATGGAACCAAATTGCGGACAAACTATCAATCATATAAAACAATTAGAGCGCATTCATCTTTATCCAACATCTACAAGGATCATACAACAAGCATTCAAAAACAGAGTAAGAATCAGACCTTTACTGCTGCAAAATTTTGAAAGAGTGAACAAAAGAGCTCCGGTTCAGAGCTACGGTTGATGACCTCGACCAACCGGAAATGAAAACGCCAACATAAATTGCGACTTTCAACAACGAACGGCACCTCGATTGAGCGAAAATCTAGCGTATTTTTAGGTGGTATTTTGAGGGGAGAAGCTGGGTTTCTATGGCCATTTTTTAAGCTGTTTTCATGGAGTTTCACACGGTAAAAACAGAGGTCTTACATGGTGAAGAAAATGAGGTGATGAAGTCCCTTCTTGTGAGAGTGCCGTGTGTGTCGAGTGAAGAAGAAGGAGGCGCAACAGCAGCTTCTCTCCTCTCTCGCTACTGCTGGCCCATTTTTGCCTAAAGCTCTAATGTTTCCACCATTATTCTTGTGTATGTATGGCTGCTGATGGTTTTTCTTTCGTTGTTTCAACTGCGCCGCTGCTCTCCTGTCTATCTGCGTGTGCGTGTGTTTTTGCAGCTGGATTCTTTGGGATGGAGGCTTGTATTAGCTTAGGTCGTCGTTCTTCTTCTGCTAGAGAAGAATATGTGAAAGTTGTTGTGTGTGTCTGTATTTTTGTGGAGTTAGGTTGATGATGGAGCTCTTTCGGGAGTTGTGGCTGGGATCTGTTTTAGGGCTTCAGGGGTTCTCCTAGGTTAGGGATTTTTAAGGGTTTTGGGTTAATGAAGGGTGAGGGGTGGACTGCCCAAATTTGGGCCCAAGAACTTCCGAAAATGGGCTAATCAAAATGGGCTAAATTCTTTCAAATCAATTCAAAACTAGACTCAATAAATCTGAATGTATTATATGAAAAATATTAGGTACTTCCTTCTAAAATTTATCTAAAAATGCAAAATCAATCATATAATCTAAAACTATTTTTTTGGTATTTTCAAATATCATATTAAAATAAAAATAAGGTACTATTTTTGTATTTTTTTAATTTTATGAAAGGTATATAAACTAAAATTAACTAGATAAAATATCAATTAGCTAAATAAAAGAAAATATTTTTTGTAATTTTTATTTTTGTGACAAAATAAAGTAAAAGAGTCAAAATTAGTTGAAATAACTATTAGACCTAAACTAAATATTTCAATGCTAAAATCTGTAAAATCTTGGGGAGGGTAAAAAATTTCATGTTTACAGCTGCCCCTCTTTGACTGGAAACACGAAGAGTTTTCAGACAAAGAACGACGAGACATGTTTTTTTTTTACCCGATCCTTATTTAGAGAGACCAAAAGCTAAAAGAAGGAAGAATGTGACCGAGCCCTGGTATCTGAGCTACCTACATATCCTTGGCTATAATGGAATCAGGCCGCGTGTAGTTCAGAAGTGAGAAGAGCAATGGAGTATACCGAGGTGGAGAGCCGATTGAGGTACCGTCGAGGTTCCGGTCCGCGGTTCCTGCCATTACATCAAAATAAAAGGAAAAATTACAGCAAAAATAAAAGAAAAACACAAGATCCTATCTACTTCTTATCTTGAATCTTCTTTGAATCTCCACTTGCTCCTTCAACATGAAACTGAAAATTCACCCCATTCTTCAGGTGGGCATCCTGCTGACTTGAATTTGAAGAAAACTGGAAGTTGACCCTGTTCTTCAGCCGGGCATCCTGCTGCTTGCACTTGAAATAAACTTGAACTTGGAGTAGACTTGAGCTTGAAAACCTTGTTCCTCAGGCGGCTCGTGCTACTTCTGATTTGAATTAAAAATTGCCCCTATTCTCCAGGCGGGATCCTGCTGTCTTTGACTCGAATCTTGAAAACTGAAAGTTGACCCTGTTTTTCAGGCGGACTCCTGCTGTCTTTGACTTGAATCTTGAAAACTGAAAGTTGACCCTGTTCTTCAGGCGGACTCCTGCTGTCTTTTGCTTTAATCTTGAAAATTGAAAGTTGACCCTATTCTTCAAGCGGACTTCTGCTATCTTTGACTTGAATCTTGAAAACTGGAAGTTGACCCTGTTCTTCAGGCGGGCTCCTGATGCCTCTGACTCGAACTTGAAAACTGAAAGTTAACCCTGCTCTTCAAGCGGGATCCTCCTGCCTGATTTTAACTTGAATCTTGAAAACTGAAAGTCGACCCTGTTCTTCAGGCGGGCTCCTGATGCCTCTGACTCGAACTTGAAAACTAAAAGTTGACCCTGTTCTTCAGGTGGGCTCCTGATGCTTCTCTAACTTGAACTGAAAGTTGACCCTGTTCTTCAGGCGGGATCCTCCTGCCTGATCTTGAACGAAATTGAAAGTTGACCTCGTTCTTCAGGCGGGCTCCTGGTATTTCTCTGATTTGAACCTGAAACCAATTTCTGAAACATTGCCCCTCGTTCTCCAGGTGGGTGCCTGCAATAAAAAACAACAAATCAAACAAAATTTTCTGCCCCGGTTTGCACTAGGAAGATTTATGAGTTGTTAGCAGTACTATAAATCAACTATGCTATTGATGAAAGATACAATGATTAGAGTAAAATTAAAGACTCGAATAGGATGTGTGTCTCCTGTGAGATTGAGCTTAAGGAAAACTATAAACTGAGCTTAACTAAACTAAGAATTGACCCTATTCTCCAGGCGGGACCCCTGAACTCAAGGAAAACAAAAGATTAATAACTTAAGAAAACTATAAACTGACCCTATTCTCCAGGAGGGACCCCTGAACTCAAGAAAAACTAGAGATTAACGACTTAAGGAAACTAAAACTGACCCTATTTTCCAGGCGGGACCCTTGAACTTGAGGAAGACTAAGACTAACAACTTAAGGGAACTAAAAACTGACCCTATTCTCCAGGCGGGACCCCTGAACTAAAGGAAAACGAAAAATTAACAATTTAAGAAAACTAAAATTGACCCTATTTTCCATGCGGGACCCTTGAACTTAAGGAAAGCTAAAAACTCTTCTGAATAGGGAGAATGCCTAGGAGGTATGCTTCTTCTCAACTAGGGAAAATGCCTAGGAGGTAATGGTCATCTCAACTAGGGGAATATGTAGGAGGTGAAAACCTTCTCAACTAGGGGAATGCCTAGCAAGTAAAAACCTTCTGAAACAGCCTTTGTGCTGACAAAATTTGGGCGCGACACTTCAAAAATTCAAGCTTCCAAGCTTTGATTTGGACATAGTCTTCGTCCCTATTTCAAACGGAGAAAACTTGTGAGTTTAAACATGGTGGTTGGTTTGTGGCCTTGACTTTGAGGGCGATTATTCCTTCACTTGCCATGATAACTTTGATTTCAAATTGAAAGACCTTGCTTGTTTATTGACTAACCACTTTCTCTGTCACCCTTATCACAGAAAATACCTCTGATCCGTTCAAACCCAATACCCTCTATCTGTTGCATTGTGCTCATGAATTGACATATACCGCACCTTTGTATTTCACATGAATCCCAAAGCACGTCAATTGTTACCAACACAGTGCGCATACTGCTCTTTCCTGACTTAAGCCACTTTGATGTACTAGCTACACTCTACTTTGTGCTATTGGAAAGCTGGTAGCAAATTTTGAAGTCATTTCTCACTTGTTTTGATAAAACAGACTCAAGAAGAGGACTTAAACAAATCAAGAGGAAATGGAAAGAAATGATATCTAACAGGAAAATCACCAAGTAGAAACTTATCATATGTGGATACCAACTCTAATGACCATGACATGCACTTTTGGATTAAGTGGCCTAATCTGTCAAGCAAGTCTAATATTCAACTCTTGTTGTACCTCTTCGCCGTGAAACTGGGCTTCAATGCTCCGATTATCCTATCTGATTCACGATCCTTATTCAACTTGTAGTGCCCGAAGGGTTTTCACCATCAAGCCTCTCTCATTTTTTCTTTCTCTCAACTCCCCTTCGCCCTATGGTGCATGTGAAGGTTTTCACCAATAAGACTCTCTCATTGTTTCTTTTCTTCTTATTTCCTCTGATTCTGCAGATGACAAGGCATTAACCACGATAGAAATATCATATGATCCTGGCATGTCTGACTCGGCACTCTCAAAGATTATCTGGGAGGTCTTTTGGACTATAATGTGGCTTTTGGACATGGTTAGAAAGAAGGGATATAATAAAGGCTCAAAATAACTAAGACAACAGAGTTAACTTATCTACAACTTTTGGAATCCATTATAAAAACTTTGCCCCAATTTCTAAAACCAGGGAATTTGATTCTTTTTTTTTTAAATGGAATTTCTAAGAAAGACTGCCCACTATCGACTTCGTGGGATTATGAAATATTTTATTTGGTGCGACCGAACCTTAAGGCAGCCTACGTATCTTGTGGTGACAAGAACCAGGTCGAACGTAGTTCAAACGCATACTTTTTTGTTGTTGCTATTTTTCTTTTTCTTCTTTTTTTTTCTTCTTTTTTTCTTTTTTTTTCTTTATCTCTTTTTTTTCTTTTTGAATTTCTCTTTTGGAATGAAGTTTCTAAACCAGATCTATGGGGACATGAACTTTTTTTTTTGTGACTCTAACTTGATTCCAAAAGAGGGGAGGTCAAAGAAATCAGCATAGACTCAAAGGGGTATCGAAGGGTATAAAGTGTTTGGGCAGCTGAAAGAGGGCCTCCCAATCTCTGAAAATGCCAAGTACAACACATAAAGCTTAAGGATGAAAATTGAAGATCATGATATCACTTCCTTACAGCAACGACATTGATATAACAGATATGCCTTCCACCTTTCTTTAGTGCTTTGTCAAGTACAGAACTCTTGTTGGGTAGTTTCTTCTTCATAATGGATGTCCTCCGCCAGTTTAGAGCAAACTCTTTTGGCTTTATCTTGTAACTTGAGATGCACTTGAACTGAAAGTTGCTCGCTTCAAATTGTTCGAGGCGCACTCTCTCATGACAAATTCTTGTCGTCCTATTAACTTCCCAAACCATCTGCCCCGGTTTCACACAATTCAGGCTTTAAATGATCTCAAAATGTCCAGATCTTTACCTATTTCTCTCAAATATCCGTGTCATCTTCAAAACTTGTTTCATTGTTTCATGATTAGACTAACTTTCAAGACCATGTTGAGAATTCCACGCGCAAGTCATGTCACTAGAGTCAGCATGAAAAGAACTATAAAAGAAAAAGAGAACTAAACAAATATGGACTAGAAATAACAGAAAATAGGAGATTGCATTAAACAGACGATGAAAGGGTTCGAACAATAGGACAAACAAACTAAATTGGGGTTACAACCCTGGAACAATCCTAGATAACACTAAACAAGTAACTACGACTGAACGAACTAGGCAAAATAAAAGGATAGAAGGGTTTGAGTCACAAGACAATATCCGGATTACAACCCTGAAATAAACCGGACACCATAAATGAGAACAAAATAAACCACCAAGACTCCTCCCTGGCTAGCCAAGAAAGGAGCATCTTTCCAATCACCAAGCTCAACATCTTAGCCACTGAGTTCCGCATCAACAGTAGTAGGACCTTCACAAGTCTCCATCACATTGACCTTAGCAAATTGCTTTTGGGTCCCTTTTGCCAGCTCGTTCTTAAGATCAACTTTCGGAACCGGGACTGATAGCGCTGAAAGCTTTGTGGCAAATAGCCCTCCGAGGATCTCAGAAGAGTTCTCATATTCCTTTTCAACACAAATCATACCCACCATATGCGTCTTATTATGAACAGGCAATGGACTTTGGCTAGTGTCCACTGCATCTAGATTTTGCACGACAATGTCACCTGCATCAATAAGCTTCTGAACTGCTCTTTTCAGATGCCAACACTTTTCTATGTTGTGACTCGGGGCATTAGAGCAATATGCGCACCTTGAGAATAATCAAAATTCTTTGGAAGAGGGTTCGACATTTTCATCTGAATCGGCTTCAACATGTCCAATTGCCTCAACCTTTGGAACAAACTAGCATATGATTCTCCAATAGGAGTGAAAGTCTTTTCTTTTTCCTGTTGCCTTTTCATTTTGTACTCTGGCCTTGGTTAGAACCTTTTGCGGGTAGGTGGTTGATATGCTTGAGGAGGTGGGTAAGACATTTGCTGAAGTGGTACAGGCCATCGCTGGTCCTGCGGATGTGGAGCATATGGTGGTGCATTGTGGATGGAGTACTGGGAAGGCGAGGTATGACTTTGAGAATTTTGTGGAGAGAAGTAGCATTGGGGAGGATTATCTGGAGCACAGGGATATCCATGGGGTCGATATTGAGCCTGAAAGCGTTGAGCAGGTATGCCCACTGGATCCTGTCGTTGGAGGGGCTCAACAACATCTTTTCTATTTCTCTTTTTTCCACCCAAACTTACTGAGATGTGATCACGCCCAACTATGCCTTATAAAAAGGACTCTGCGGACGTTGCAAATATAACCCGAGTATTACGCCCAGGGTCGAATCCACAAAGAGTTAACCTATCAACCGCTATCTTCAGACCCACTAAGTCTTCAGAACCAGCTTCCCAAATATTCAAATCTCAGTTGAGTGTTCTTTAATAACTAGCTTGCAAATAACTAAATGGCTGTAACTAAGTAAAAAAAAGGGTTGTAAACAATTATGAGAAAAAGCTAAGGCAATGATTTCCCCTATTGATGGAATCCCTTCTGTTTATGCTCATACAAATTTACCCACACATCTCTATCAATCATGAACGCTAATCTTGCCGCAAATCTCTCCCGAGTAATCACAGTAATCTACTATTGCACTCTCCCGAGATACACTAGCTTGCTTTATTTAGCACAATTCAATTTAGATTGCACCCAAGGCTTCGTTATTCCTAATCCCGCCTTTAAACCCGCAATTATAGATTCCTCTAATAATTTAGGAGTGGTGTTGTTCAACAATACCCTATATATGCACTCTTTTCCAAGTTATGCACACTAAATAGGCACAGCTAATTGAGGATCCTGTCAATTAACTACAACGAATATGAAGTTGAACAAATAAAGATTAAACTAGCAATTTGTATTCACATAAACAAGAAGTTCATCACCCAATAGGTTCCATCAACTCCTTAGACAAGGAATTTAGCTACTCATGGCTATGGGAAAATAAACTAAGCTTGAATTTATCATAAAATCAAAAGAAAAGAAGAAAGATGTTTAGAGTATTTTCTCACAATCTTTTTCCTTGCTAAGAAACCTAAAAAATCAATACATGCCTCTCTTGGGCGAAGTCTAATGTTTTAAATAGGGTTTAGGTCTAAAAATCCCGTAATTGACAACTTTGGTCCCTGAAGTTTACTGCGCCTGCCGCGGTTCTGCCGCGGTCGCGGTAGAACCGCGGCCAAACACCCTCGCGGAATCTCAATCTTCTGCAGCTGCTTCCCACCGCGGTTCTGCCGCGGTCGCGGTGGAACCGCGGTGGATCCAGTTCTCTGAATCTTCGGCCTGTTTTTGCACGGGTCACTTAGGAAATTTCACAGTTGGCCTCTTTTTCATCACTTTTGACTCCAAAACTGCTCCTTAGCCGTCTTTATACATATATCACCTACAAATCATGAAAAGCACTAATAAGAGCATTTTGTCATCACTTTTAGCATTAAAACTACACAAGAAGGTGATTATTTAAGGTGTGATTATAGTCAAATTCACCTATTATCAAGATGTTCTGAATATCTTCTGTAGTATCTTTCAGTGAAGAATAACTCATGATTTTGCGTGACTTGATTCCCTCTTCTACCATCTCCCCCATTTTTACCACATCATTGAAAGGTTTACCCAAGGCCAGGATCAAATGACTGAAGTAGGTGGTCCCCTGGGCTTGTAAAAAAAGCTCAACCATTTCTTCTTCACCAATCGGGGGACTGACCCGAGCAGCTTGTTCCCTCCATCTGAGCCCAAAATCCCTAAAACTTTCCTCCGGTTTCTTTTCCATCTTAGATAGGGAGGAGCGGTCTGGGATAATGTCTAGATTGTACTGAAAGTGTCGAACAAAATCTTGAGCCATGTCATCCCATGCATGTCACTTATTGACATCTTAACGAGTATACCATTCCAAGGCTGCCCCACTCAAACTCTCACTGAAATATGCCATCAACAAATCATCTTTCCCGCCAACACTTCTCATTTCACTGCAATAACCCCTTAGATGGGCTACTGGATCTCCACGCCCATCATACAAGTTAAACTTTGGCATTTTAAACCCCGCGGACAGATGAACATCAGGGAACATACACAAGTCATTGTAAGACATGTTAATCTGATTTTCCATCCCTTGCATGCTCCTTAAGGACTGTTCTATACCTTTCAGCTTCCTGGATATCTCATCTCGCCCTTCTTTTCCTGTGAACATTTCATTGTCAACATGAGGCTCATTCCGAGGGCTATGATTGTGTGAGTCAGGGACCTTGTGGACAACCTCTGAGGGGTAATATTGGGCATCATTAGTTTTGAGTGGGTGTTCATTGTTGGATCTATGAAGGGAATATTGTTGAGAAGTTGTGATCGTGGGGATAGTGGATACGACAGGAGGGCAATTTTTGGGAAAGGTAGTTGGAGGACGAATGATGGAGCTACTAGGGTGGTTGGGAAAGCTGTGATAAGCGGGAGAATCTGGAGAGTATGGGGGATCATCTGGCACTATGACCGGAGTTTGGGTGAGGGTAGCATCTAGGAAGCTAGGTGGTGGCTGGGGTGGTGCCTTCCCAATCGTCCAAGCCCGATACATGTCCGCCATGTGTTGTCATAACATCCTTACCTCTTCAACCAACCCATTGTCCTGTTCAACCAATTGCTTTTGGGCACCAGTATCAACCAACTCAATTGTGTTATCATCTGCCATTGCCTTTCGACTTTACATTGTAGAGAAGAGTTACCACTTTAAGAACCACAAACCAACCACCCTTCTGCTATAATGAAGATAACAAAGAGGAGCAAAATGAAGTCATCATATTAGCGTTAGGGCATTTAACATAAGATAATCTCACTTTATGTGCAATGCACCTAGTCACAGTTATCGGTTCTAAAATGACTTCGAGGGTACGAAGGTCATATGGCATCATCCCAATTTCACTCTTCTCGCCCCGTTTCCCTCTTCATTTTCCTTTCTAGCACCGCTTGGTTTTTTATATTCTTTCTCCTCTTTTCTTTTGCTTATCGCTCTTTTCTTTCCTCTCATTTCTCACGTCCCACAACTTCATTCTCTTTTTTTCTTTTTATCTTTTTTTTTTGTTTTTTTGTTTTTCTTTTGTTTTTTTTTCCTTTTTTATTTAGTGATGATTCGATCGAACCCTATGTAGGTTGCCTACGTATCATGTCCCTCATGAATCAGATCAAGCGTAGTTTTGGAAAAGTAATGGATAAAATAAACGAAAAATAAAAATCATTTTGGATTTTTCATTTATATTTTTTTTGAATGTAGAATCAGAAATACGATAACAAAAGACTCGACAAACTCGACTATACTACGACAAACTCTGACACCAACTAAAGAATCAGTACTACTGGACACAACTATAAAGTACAAGACAACATAAAAAGAACAGACTCAAAACATAAAAATTCTCCTTAAGCCAGCTCCTGAATGCAGTGATCATGACTGGATGGTCCTAGGGTGTCTGTCATGCTCAAGCTCTGGTAAGTAGATCCACACCTGCATTAGAAAATAAGACCAAATAGAGTTAAAGACTTAGAATACTATGTGAGACAACAAAACTTCCTATTGGACACATGCAAGATATGATTGACGCTATTTTTGCAAAATGGCTTATGTGGCCAAAAGGTGGCTAGAAGTGCAAACTCGACAAAAGTGACCTCTAAGACATAGAAAAATTACTTTGCGGAAATGATCCATTTTGTAGAAATGGCCTATGTTGCCAAAAAATGGCTAAGCATGCAAATTCATCATAATGGACCTTAAACTGAGAGGACACCTTGTTGTGGACTTAGGACTTTATGACATGGGTCACTGAACCACTTTTGTGAAAATAGCCCTATTTTGCAAAATGGCCTATGTGGCCAAAAGCGGCTAGACATGCAAAATCGACAAGGACGGGCCTTAAAGTAAATAGACACCTAATTGTGGATTGAAGACTCTCCAGACACAATTAAACAAACCATTTTGCAAAATTAGCCCTATTTTGCAAAACGGCCGATGTGGCCAAATGTGGCTAAACATGCAAGATTAGGCTACGACCCTCGAAGCCAAGAACTTAAGACTCACTAATAAGACCGGACCTTATGTGGGCTGCCTACGTATCCCGCCCCGAAAGACGAGAATCAAATATGCGTAGTTCGGGAGTATTGGATGCGGGTGAGAATAATTAAAAAAAAACAACTGATTTGGAGAAAATATTTTTTTTTTGTCTTTCTTTTTTTTTTTTAGAAAAAATTATGGGAAAGTGCAAAATCTTTTTGGGATTTTTCATTTTTTATGATCTTTTTCTAAAAAAAAAATGTGAAAGAAAAATATAACTGGGCCCTACTTGCTTCATTTTCACTCTTCACCTTCTTTTCTCTCTCATTTACCCTCAACCATCATTGGTCCGCCAAATGACCACTTTTACCTTTGAAGATTGCAACATGTAGCACATAGGATGCATCATGATGGTCTTTTATTTTTGGGTACACCTGTCCTAGACGGACCCAACCCCTATGTTGAGTCCTCTAAGTCAAATGCACGTGATGCAAACAAACGTTCCTACAAGGGATCCGGAATGAGGCTATGTTATTCTAGGTTTAAACCTGGGGTTGTGTTCTAGATCTGGCTTACCCAAGCAAACAGCTCGAGCCGAGGTGGGAGCAACGTACCGGGAGCACGAAAGTCTACCCGGCCTAGTTACTGACCCAGCCTCGTTCTATTTGGTATGACTTCTAACAGAAAAGTGAGCCACGCGTATGTGTGCACCATATTTTTAGAAGACTCAGAAGGAAGGCGTAAGAAGACATTTTAATACAATTCAAATAATATCAAAACGGAAAAATAAACGACAATTAGCACATTAGGTCCACAAAATACAGTAATATCAATAATAAATATAGCCAAGTAAAAATTACATTAACAAGCTCGAATTCTTGAACCCTGACCGGAGATTCTGGGTTCGATCCCCAGCAGAGTCGCCAGAGCTATCACACATCCTTTTTCCCGCAGGAGAATAGGAGAGTTTTTCCAATTAAAGTGACAATAATCGAAATGAGATTAATTATTTAATCAGAGTCGCCACTTGGGATAATTTATAGTGTCCCAAGTCACCGGTTTATTTTAAATCCCAAATCGAGGAAATTGACTCTACATATGGTCTGCGAACACAGAAGTCCGGGTAAAGAATTCTGTTAACCCAGGAGAAGGTGTTAGGCATTCCCGGATTCCGTGGTTTTAGCACGGTCGCTTTTAATCATACCTGGCTTAATTAAATTATTTAATTACATGTTTTAGAACCTATGTGCATTTTTCTTTGATCGCTCTTAATCACTTAGTTATGAAATTACCTTGAACGAGTCACGCGTACGTGTACTCATTTTGTAAGGTGCGTCAAAATCATGTCACACGTACGTATACACAATTAATGACACTTTATTATTATTAAGATTATTTGGCCAAAGTCACGCGAACGTGTACCTTGGTTTTAAGAAAATCATAATTATGTCACGCGAACGTGTACACAATCACGATAATAGATTAAGTCGCACCTAAAACATGCTACGATGATAAGCAATAAATATAAAGCAACCCAAATTATGGTACTCTTTTTTTTTAATTCCCTGACTAAAAAATGTGAATGGATATCATACTTTGAAAAACAACAAAAAATAAAGCCACCAGACTTTGAAAAATATTGGACATCATACTTATACGATAACTTAGCAAATACTAACCAACAAAAAACTTTCTGAACATGACTGAAATTGCACTACTCTTATTGAAAAGGAAGAAACGAAGAAAACGAACAAGAAAGAGGTAAATTAAGCATCGGAAGAAAAACAGACTAAATAATGGAACCAAATTGCGGACAAACTATCAAACATATAAAACAATTAGAGCGCATCCATCTTTATCCAACATCTACAAGAATCATACAACAAGCATTAAAAAACAGAGTAAGAATCGGACCTTTACTGCTGCAAAATTTTGAAAGGGTGAACAAAAGAGCTCCGGTTCAGAGCTACGGTTGATGACCTCGACCAACCGGAAATGAAAACGCCAACATAAATCGCTACTTTCAACGTCGAACGGCACCTCGATTGAGTGAAACTTTAGCGTATTTTCAGGTGGTATTTTGAGGGGAGAAGCTGGGTTTTAATGCCCATTTTTGAAGCTGTTTTCACGGAGTTTCACATGGTAAAATCAGAGGTCTTACATGGTGAAGAAAATGAGGTGATGAACTCCCTTCTTGTGAGAGTGCCGTCTGTGTCAAGTGAAGAAGAAGGAGGCGCAACAGCTGCTTCTCTCCTCTCTCGCTACCGCTGGCCCATTTTTGCCTAAAGCTCTAAGGTTTCCACCATTATTCTTGTGTATGTATGGCTGCTGATGGTTTTTCTTTCGTTGTTTCAGCTGCACCACTGCTCTCCTCTCTATCTGCGTGTGCGTGTGTTTTTGCAGCTGGATGCTTTGGGGTGGAGGCCTGTATTAGCTTAGGTCGCCGTTCTTCTTCTACTGAAGAAGAAGATGTGAAAGCTGCTGTGTGTGTCTGTATTTTTTGTGGAGTTAGGTTGCTGATGGAGCTCTTTTGGGAGTTGCGGCTGGGATCTGTTTTAGGCCTTCAGGGGTTCTCCTAGGTTAGGGATTTTTAAGGGTTTTGGGTTAATGAAGGGTGAGCTGCCCAAATTTGGGCCCAAGAACATCCGAAAATAGGCTAATCAAAATGGGCTAAATTTCTTTGAAATCAATTCAAAACTAGACTCAATAAATCTAAATGTATTATATGAAAAATATTAGGTACTTCCTTCTAAAATTTATCTAAAAATGCAAAATCAATCATATAAGCTAAAACTATTTTTTGGTATTTTTAAATATCATATTAAAATAAAAATAAGGTACTATTTTTGTATTTTTTTAATTTTATGAAAGGTTTTAAACGAAAAGTAACTAGATAAAATATCAAATAGCTAAATAAAAGAAAATATTTTTTGTAATTTTTATTTTTGTGACAAAATAAAGTAAAAGAGTCAAAATTAGTTGAAATAACTGTATTAGACCTAAACTAAATATTTAATGCTAAAATGTGTAAAATCTGGAGGGTAGAAAATTACATGTCTACATAAACTTCCATGGATTTCCCTATTTGTTCTTTGAACATCCGGTTTACTAGGCGTTGGTAAGTGGCACCGACATTTTTCAATCCAAATGGCATTACGTTATAGCAGTATGTGCCATACTAAGTGATGAAGGAGGTCTTTCCTAATCATCCGGGTTCATTCGTATTTGGTTGTACCCGTTGTAGGCATCGAGAAAACTGAGGATATCGTGGCCAGCCGTGGCATCGATCATGCGATCGATGTTAGGCAAAGGGAAAGAGACCTTGGGACATGCCTTATTTAAATCTTTATAATCCACACACATTCTCAATTTGTTCCCCTTTCTAAGGACTACTACTACATTTGCTAGCCATTCCGGGTATTTGACTTCCCGAATGGCCCATATTTTAAGGAGTTTAGTTACTCGTCCTTGATGAAAGCATGTTTGATCTCGGGTTGAGGTCTCCTTTTCTGCTTGAACGGATGGAATTTCGGGTCCAGGCTCAGCTTGTGAATGGTGATCTCCGGTGGGATCCCTGTCAAGTTGAGATGGGACCAAGCAAAACAATCCATGTTAGCTATAAGAAGATGAATGAGTTTTTTCCTGAGCTAGGGAGTTAATCTCGTGCCCAGGTAAACCTTCCGATCGGGCAGATGTTCGATTAGTATGACCTGCTCCAGCTCTTCGACCATTGATTTGGTAGCGTCGGAATTATCAGGGACTATAAAGGATCGAGGAACCCCGTAATCATCGTCTTCATCAGTCCCCTACTTGTCTGGTTGGGTCGAGGCCGACATCGGTGATTGCTATTTGGCTTCCGAACCTGGCTCCTTTGTTGACGAGAGTGTTGATATCGGAATTACTTCATCGACGGCAAACATCTCCTTTGCGGAGGGTTGTTCCCCGTAGATCGTTTTAATCCCCTCTGGTGTTGGGAATTTTAACACCTAGTGAAGGGTCGACGGCACTGCCCTCATGTTGTGGATCCATGGTCTCCCGAACAGGGCGTTGTACCTCATATCCCATTCGATAGCATAAAACTTGGTCTCCTGGATGGTTCCAACTGGGTTTACTGGTAACGTTATTTATTCCTTAGTAGTTTCGCAAGCCATGTTGAATCCGTTTAGCACTCGGGCTGCAGGCACGATTTGGTCCTGTAGGCCGAGTTGTTCTACGACCCTCGATCGAATGATGTTGGTCGAACCACCTGGATCAACTAACACACGTTGAACTCAAGATTTATTCATGAGTACAGATATTACCAGTGCATTGTAATGGGGCTGCATGATTCCTTCTGTGTCCTCGTCGTTGAAAGGCAATGTTCCTTCTGGTATATAATCTCGAGTTCGTTTCTCCCTTGTGATGGATACTTTGGTGCGCTTTAACATTGGACATTGAGGAACATCGACCCATTCGATGATCATATGAATGACGTGTTGAGGCTCTTCTTGCTCGGTTTGTTTATTGGAGTCCCTATTTCTAAAATGATTATTGGCTCGGTCACTCAATAATTCTCGAAGATGCCCGTTGTTGAATAACGGGGCTACCTCCTCCCTCAATTGTCGGCCATCTTCTGTTCTGTACCCGTGAGTGCCATGTATTTGCACAATTGGTTTGGGTCCCTTTGGGTTGAGTCACATTGTAGAGGTCGAGGCCATTTGGTATCTTTGATGCGTCCGATAGCCGATACGATAGCAGCAACATCTACGTTAAAGTTGTATTCTGACAACCTCGATGCTTCTTTGGATCCGATAGACCTGTCGAAACCATTCATGCTCATGAGTCCCCGGTTGTTCTGGCCTCGGTCATTTCTTCTTTTATTTCGTATAGAGCTCTGCCCGAACCCGTTGCTGCTTCGATCCTCATTGTAAGGATGATACCGATCCCTGTTCGAACTTGGTTCACAATCGATATCTCTGTTAACTCTGTCGACCGGTCTAACAGGATAAACGGACCCCGGAAGAAGCCCCTAGTTGATCATCTTCGACACTAATATTCGATTGATATCGGTTATGCCCATCAGCCCAAGTGACAGCCGGATATTCTATTAGATTCTGCTTCAATTGTTGTGAAGCCACCGAACTTTGAACATTGAGACCTTGGGTTAAAGCTTGAACGGCCCAATCATCAGCAAACGGTAGCATGTCCATCCGTTCCATTTGAAATTGAGATACGAACTCTCTAAGCATTTCATTGGCTTTTTGTCTCACTTTGAAGAGGTTCGATTTCCGGGTTTCGACCTTGATAGACCCAGCGTGTGCCTTCACAAACGAGTCTGCAAGCATAGCAAATGAGTCAATAGAATTAGGGGTAAGTGGTGATACCATATCATAGCTCCCTTTGACAAGGTTTTCCCTAATTTCTTCTGTAAGACAGACTCGATCTCATCATCCTCCAGGTCGTTTCCTTTGATAGCGCATGTGTATGGAGTGACGTGCTCGTTTGGATCAGTCGTTCCGTTGTACTTAGGAATCTCGGGCATGCGAAATTTTTTAGGGATCGGCTTCTGAGCCGCGCTCGGAGGGAAAGGCTTCTGCACAAACTTCTTGGAATCTAAGCCTTTCAATATTGGAGGCGCTCCTGGGATCTGGTCGACCCTAGAATTGTAGGTTTCCACCTTTTAGTCATTTGCTTCGATTTTATTTTCCCCTGATTCTATTCGTTTTGTCAGCTCCTCGAGCATTTTTATGATTTCGGGGTTGTTACCCGACTCGTTCCCATTTGACCTTTTCGCGACCGGTTCCTCCTTGCGACTGATCTCACGAGACGGGTCCGGCTCGATCCTGCTCGGTACGCGGCTCTGGTCTTGTAACTGAGCTATTGTCGCCTGTTGAGCCTGCAACATTTCGAAGATCATCGTAGATTGACCACGTCTCCTTCATTGTTTTGTGTATTCTGTGCCGTTGATCGGGCTTCACCGCGGATGCTATTCTCGGAGTCAGTAGGGAGGCTTGTGTCGATAGCCACAAGCGAATTAGCGTCCAATGGGTCCGCAATTGGAATTCTGACGGGATCAACGGGCAGTACCTTGTTACCGGGCGCTACGTTATTGTTTCATCGTAGTGACCAGACTCACCGTCAGTAGGTAGAGGTGCTAATTGTGAGTTTGACATTTTGATTTTAAGCCTGAAATCAAAGACACTCCAAAGAACAAGTGAAAAATAGTGTGTGTTTTGAAAATTCCTATCAAATAACCACTATTATCCTTAGCCCCACGGTGGGCGCCAAGCTGTTTACCCTCGAAATCGGATAATAATTGAATTTATACGAAGCTTTAAGGATACGTGATATAACTTGATACAAATTGAGAAAACAGATTAATACAGAAATTAATGATAAGAAAAAAAATGCAAACCACACAAATTGAATAGTCTTAGCCTTGAAGTTGGATCACCCTCGAGCCAGAAAGTGCCTCAATCGATGTCAGAACAAAGCCATAAGACAATAAGAACTAGAAATAACAGTGTATTGCCTTTGGACGCGTGTTACAATGTGTATTACAAATAATCAGACCCCTTTATATAGTAGGAGAGTCCTACTTTAGATACTATTCTACAAAAGGTAAGAAATCTCATGATTTGCTAATTATTTGGTCACTCGTTGATACGTGCCGAGATTCCTGCCGTGATATCTGACCGGTTACGAATATTTCCGTCTTCTGTTATTCGGTCCGATAATATTTCCTTGAGCTTGGTCAGAGTCGGGGTCGGTTTCGGAGCTACGGGCCGATGGTCTTGAAGACGCATGCTCTAACTCCGTACCTTGGTTCGATATAATCCGGGGTCGATCTTTAGCTCATCACGTTTCAGGCCCGGTCTGTCATGCAATAAATGAGCCCGGTTTCGACCGTATACAATGTGGATGTAATTTAAATAGGTTTCAATGAATATCCGTATATTTTATTTTAAAAAATCATCCTAAACTATTAAAAAGTAGATATTTAAATAATATATAAAGTTCTTTTCTAGCAGCCGAAAAGATGAATATGACAATTTTGAAGTTTGAAACAAAAAATATTCAAGGGTATTCGGAAGTTGCACTCTCAGAAATTCTCTAATGAGCTATACCTAAAAATTAATGAGGTAATCAATTAGTTTAGCTCAGTAATTAAAGTAACTAAATACTCGCCTAACTTTAGGTAATCAAAATAATCGTCGTGATTGGTTCCGGAGAGAGAAACAAAATCTATTTAAAACACACACTTAAACACTATAAATGAAGCAGCTAGCAGGCATGGGGAATCCTGAATCAAATGGCCAGATGTACATGTAGCCTCTCGAGATGATATTTTCTGATCAACTAAAGTCTCCTTAATTATAGTTTATAAATTATTTATATTAGAGGGGCTTTTCTTAATTAAATCGTACTGCTGACATCTGTCACCATAAACCCGGAGGTTGCGGCCTGTTTGGGTATCCACTTACTTTTAGCTTTTTTATTTTATTTTAATTTCTGATTTCGTACAAAGGTTACCATTTTTATTTCCTTCACGGTACAAAGGTTTTATTTTATCTTTTTAGTACAAAAGTTTTACGTATTGGAATGGGGTAATTTCAGCCCTTGTCACTTGGCTTAACAGTCCAATCGAAAATGACCCACGTTTGAAGTTCTTATCTAGTTTAGCCCAGGTTGTATATAATCTGAAATAACTTTTTCAGACTTTAGCCACTATTACAAACACACTTTTAGGGTTTCTTTATTTTCATTTTCCCCCAAGCACACTATATACTCTCAGCCTCTGTTTGCTTTCTCCTTTCTTTCTCTTCTCTCACTCACTTAGATCTGAATATTTATATAACTCAAATTTCTCTACTAAGTTGCTTAATCTTCATAAATTTTTATAGATCTCAAATATTTGAATCTCGATTTATGTATGTCCAAATTTAAAATTGAAGTTTTGTTGCATCCAAATTCTAAACTCCATTGAAGGAGCTTGAAAATCTAACTCTAAAGTGACGACAGGTTCGTTCTGGTCAGGAAGTAAAGAGCAGTCCCTTAAGGCGTAGCTGATTCACCATGAGAGCTAAGTGGAAGAAGAAGCGTATGAGGAGGTTAAAGAGGAAGCGTCGAAAGATGAGGCAGAGATCTAAGTAAAAGCCTATTCCGCACGTCTGAGCATTCTTAGCTTTTGGCGTATCTTCTTTGCCTTAGGCTATTGCGTCTTTTTGTTCCCTTTTTCAGAACTTTGCAGTTAATTTCTCTAGTGTTTTTGTGCTAATGGCACCTAATGTACTTATACTTTTGAGGTATATTGAAACTCTGATAGCCATTTTCGCTTTTCATTAAAAAAAAAAAAACTCTAAATTATTGTAATGATAAGAATCTTGAGTGCTGGGTTAACGGTGTCTGATTAACATTGGGTTTGGGAACCATACTAGTTGAAGAAGGAAAGTCAAGATGAAATCCAGTTTTGTATACACCATTCTACATCATTATACAATATTATACAACATTATACAAAATTATAATGAGGGTATAATGTTGTATAATATTGTATATTAGGTGTGAAAATATTGTTATACAACATTGATCTTTTTTTTTGAAGTAAGTTTCTCCTTCATGATATTAATTTTAGTTTTGTTGCATGTTTCTTATTTTTAGTTTTTCCACGGTTCCCTTTTGCTTTTGTTTTGGTTACTTTTTATTTAGATATTTCTTTTTGCTTTTACTTCGTATTCTCTATGTTTTCTATTAACACTGAGTTTGTTTTTTTTCCAGCGAAATACTGGTATACATTATTCAACATTTCATATACAAGTTTATACAAACTTATACATCAATATACATTACTGTACAGATGAAGTTAAAACTGAAAAATAGAATTTTTGTATTTTTCTCACTTTTATCTAACAATTTATATATAAAGTTAATTTTTTCGTTGATTTCTCTACTAAATTATGAATTTTCAAATTTTTCTTTTCTTGTTGAGTTTTTTGTCAAATCATAAACTTTGGAGCAAATTCATCTATATAGAACTTGGAAAATAAGAGATTTTAGGTGTGTTTGTTGTATGTTTATAGCTGAGATAGGAATGTATAAACTTGGATAAGAAATAGAACAAAAACCCATGAAAAATTTGCGTCGGAATAAAAAGGGCATAAAGGTTTTTTTCGGATCTAAGCCAAATAATATTGGGCTACATATTTGTAAACTTAAATCTGGGTCATCCGGTTGCAAGGTTAACTTCTGGAGTGTATTATTACGTAATTTTGTCTATTGGATTTGTGATTTTGGGACCACTTTTGAGCATGAAATTGAGCATGGGCTTGACTTCTCAAATTTAGTTGCCCCCAGAAAAACAATATTTTCATCAATTTTTCTGTTATTTATTATATCATATTATTCTCAAGATATAATTCCGACATATGATAGTGTTAATTGGTTAACTTTTTATAGTAAATCAATTAAGCACGACATATTTCACTCTCCAAAAAATAAAGTATGAATATTTATTGACAAATACTGCTATAATTAAGCAGGGGCGGCCCGCGAGTTTTGTGGCTTAAAGCCAAATTTTATGAGGGGCCTTAACTTTTTAAAAAAAAATTATTTATTTATTTATTTGAAGTCTATTTTTCCACCGTTTCTTAGATACAAAGTTATTAATAATTTTCTTATAATCAATAACTCATAATAAGTCTTTCTTAATTGACAATATAACTAATCCATTTAAT